>NC_090923.1:29120577-29421248 GCF_040938575.1 Ambystoma mexicanum | reverse complement strand
CATGATTACCCTGGAGAGGTGTACTCTGCTGTGTACCTGGTACCCAACAACGTCAGTGCTCATGTGTCTTCTCCATCTTCCCCCGCTATTATTCTGGACCAGCTGTTGCAGGTTGTCCACTGCCCGAGACAGCTGCCCACCCTAGGATGTAGGAGGTCCAGTACTCATCCTCAAAATCATCCCAACCAAGGCCCTCAAACACCAGGACCATACACTGCAATGGCCACTTTTGGTGGATGATCAAAATGCCAATCGTAGTCTCCTATAACCACTCCCCTCTTTACCACTCTCATCTTTTAGGTTTCAACAAATAACACACTCACTACGTAAGCTTCTGACACATATCCCTTGCACCAGACATCAAACATCAGAACACTCCAAACCTCCAACCATCTTACACACCACAGTCTTTACCAATGCCTCCCTCATCACAGACACATTCCACTCTCCTTTGGACAGACACTTCAAGTGCTTTTGGCACAAGCCCCCTAGAAACAGACTTGCACTCGGAATCTAGGCAGTTATGAACTACAGGCATCACACGAAGAGCAACGCTTTTCTGCATTTTCCCTCTATCGGTCTAACTAAACCCATACAGAACATGGTGTAACACCAAATACCAGAAAGTAACATTACATAACACAGCATTCATTACATAACATGACCTATAATTTCAAAGAAAGATTGTGGCTGCTTACAGGAGATTTGCAAAGGCAACATTTGAATGCACATTGAAAGTATATGCTTTGATCTTCCTCGGATCATGGGCTTGAGAAGAAAGATACTTGTTTAATGAGTAAATACATCTTGGAAGGAGACACATGTGTCATTGTAGTTATTCCACCAATGCCATATGCAGCAAGACCAGTAGGTGCTGAGGCAACACTAGCTAATAACCCGTGCCATTTTTGCAGACACAATTCGAGATGACTTTGATTAAAATGGCTTTTACTTGTACAAGCCTCACCACTAATATATAATCAAGTAGGTTGTTGATTTTCACAATGACCTCCACTTTGCTCATGCACAAATGAATGGTCGATGCCATTTATAAGTGTATTGTTCTATGAGCAACTTACTTTGTAAATCTTGCAGGCTTTGTTCTTCCACTTGTGCATTATTTGTGCATCATCGTGCACTATGGAATCACCTGGAGGTGCTGGCTGAATGGAATGCTCTTCTGGTGTAGCTGGTGTGCATCATCGTGCACTATGGAATCACCTGGAGGTGCTGGCTGAATGGAATGCTCTTCTGGTGTAGCTGGTGTGCATCATCGTGCACTATGGAATCACCTGGAGGTGCTGGCTGAATGGAATGCTCTTCTGGTGTAGCTGGTGTGCATCATCGTGCACCATGGAATCACCTGCAGGTGCTGGCTGAATGGAATGCTCTTCTGGTGTAGCTGGTGTGCATCACTGTGCACTACGGAATCACCTGGAGGAGCTGGCTGAATGGAATGCTCTTCTGGTGTAGCTGGTGTGCATCATCGTGCACCATGGAATCACCTGGAGGGGCTGGCTGAATGGAATGCTCTTCTGGTGTAGCTGGTGTGCATCACCGTGCACTACGGAATCACCTGGAGGAGCTGGCTGAATGGAATGCTCTTCTGGTGTAGCTGGTGTGCATCATCGTGCACCATGGAATCACCTGGAGGGGCTGGCTGAATGGAATGCTCTTCTGGGTTAGCTGGTGTGCATCATCGTGCACTACGGAATCACCTTGAGGTGCTGGCTGAATGGAATGCTCTTCTGGTGTAGCTGGTGTGCATCATCGTGCACTATGGAATCACCTGGAGGTGCTGGCTGAATGGAATGCTCTTCTGGTGTAGCTGGTGTGCATCATCGTGCACCATGGAATCACCTGCAGGTGCTGGCTGAATGGAATGCTCTTCTGGTGTAGCTGGTGTGCATCACTGTGCACTACGGAATCACCTGGAGGAGCTGGCTGAATGGAATGCTCTTCTGGTGTAGCTGGTGTGCATCATCGTGCACCATGGAATAACCTGGAGGAGCTGGCTGAATGGAATGCTCTTCTGGTGTAGCTGGTGTACATCACCGTGCACTACGGAATCACCTGGAGGAGCTGGCTGAATGGAATGCTCTTCTGGTGTAGCTGGTGTGCATCATCGTGCACCATGGAATCACCTGGAGGGGCTGGCTGAATGGAATGCTCTTCTGGTGTAGCTGGTGTGCATCATCGTGCACCATGGAATCACCTGGGGGAGCTGGCTGAATGGAATGCTCTTCTGGTGTAGCTGGTGTGCATCATCGTGCACCATGGAATCACCTGGAGGAGCTGGCTGAATGGAATGCTCTTCTGGTTGAGCTGGAATCGTGGTTCAGCAAAATACACGCCGCTGGCGCGGTGTTCCACTGCTGATGTTATTCCTTGTATATCAAATTCGCTTCTTCCATCGCCACTTGGAAGCAACTGTAGGGGAGCTGTTCTCCTAAACCTTCTCACCAAATGCTTAACAAAGTTCCCTGTGCCTGTCGCATTTTATGAAAAACAACAGAATCATCCATGACATGACTGAAGTAGGAGAATAGTAGATTCCTCTTACACATTGAACTGTTGATAAAATGTTGCGAGGATTAATTGATGAATTTGATTAGGTGTTTTTAACTTATGATGCACTCAAGCTGTGCCCTATCTTAAATTGTATTGGATGATATATGTATATGATATGATTATGTTTGTGATTGTTTTGTTAAAGTTAAAATCAAACTACTAATAATAAATAAAGAAATACATATTCCTCTTGCACATTCTCAGTGCTATTAACACCAGTCTTCTGATACCGAGCATCCCTTTTATGAAAAGGATCTTCATCTAGGTTAATACTTATGTGTTGTTTGATACTTAAGTGCACATAACTTGAATTATTTTCATTTAGATATGTTGTAGCTTGATGTACTTTGATTTCAAATCTATAAGTTCTTTCAATATCTTTTTACGTTTGGTTGGCACTCTGTGGGCAAGAACTAACAGGGTATTTTCTTTGCACGTATTACTCCTAATACTTGTATATGCTTATTCATGTTTAATGCTAACAAATAACAATAACAAATAACCTTTCCCTTTGAAGACTGTCTCCTTCCTGTTTCTTTCATTTCAGACTATGTAGGTCTAATCGAGAGTCTAAAAGGCATTTTTACATATAAGGGATGTAAATTTCAATGTGCCGCTGCTACACCTGAGGGTATAGACGCACTGGAAGACATGGAAACTAATGATGATGATGTATTTCTTATCACATATCCAAAATCAGGTAAGAGTGACAGTACTGTGAGACTTCCTGTTCATGAAGGAGCCCTGGTCTACACATGTGCCCAACATCTTATGGGTGCAGCCCTTTTGTTTCTCTCTCTGTCTTTGGGTCCACTTGGCCCACGTGTTTCAGTGCCATGATGCCTCCTGGTTGAGGTGATATGCTTTGCGCTTAATAAGTGTTGGACCATACCATACCATGAGAGTGGTTTTCACTTCTAGAGAATTGCAAAACATCCAGTTTAAGTCTGTATTTATCGAACAGGTCAATGACCTGGGAACAGGGGTCAGAGGTCTAAACTCAGACACCAGAAGGCATGAAGAATCATCACATGGGTGACATTTCTGAATGGTCTCCACCTGAGTTATGGAGCCAGGCTGCAGATTGGAGCAGATAGAAGGTCCATTTCCACAGGCTGCTATTGGGTGTTAATGCTATCACACCACTTCTTGAGCAGGAATGTGGAATAGAACACCCGCATTACGGGATGCAACTTAGAAATCACCAGCAGAGCCCTGACCAAAAACTCAGTCAAATATGTGAAATGGTACCTGATTGGCCTTGCACCTGTCCCTGGGGCTGTCGCTGAAGCATGGCCGGTGCAACAAAGGACCTGGGAACACCAGAGATAGCCAGTGCACAGTACAGAGGCAGCGGCTAAGAAACCCTGGGGCAGACATGGGTGATACCAGGCAGCTGCCAAGGGAGGCGACGATCACAGATTGGGGCGAGCTATTCAGTCATAAGTGATAATGGGCAAGAACATCTAAGGCTGGCCCCAGAAGAGCTGGAAAAGAGCCAATGCAGTCCTCTAGGGCACCAATAGTATACTGGGGATAGGTGGAGCGGTTACCCTCGAGTCTGCCGAAGGCAATGCAGAGAACCCCACTATTAGCAACTTGTTCTATATCACCATAAGTATGGTGTCTCGAGTGGCCAACCTTAGTGGAGCAGCACTGTTTCCACATAGTTAGAGCAAACTCTCACAGGTAAATGTATCTGAGCCGTGAGCTTCAGTACAAGGAGGAGTGGAGACCAGTGTAAGGTACAGATCACACACAAATGATACCAAGTAAAGGATAACACAGGTAAGTAATGACGGTGTATACTATATTTATTACCAATGCATGAACATTACAGTAAACTTTTTATAAGTTAATATATAGTTCAAATATATGCACCTGCATATCCCCCATGCTCTCCAACATCTTCACCAGACCCCTCTTTGACATTCTGGACTCCCGCGGCATAACCTACACCAACTATGCTGACGAAACCCAGATTCTCCTCCCAAATTCTCCTCCCTCTCTCTGGCAGATACGCAGAAGACTCGAATGCCCTTGAGGCCGCCTACACAACCATCCAGGCCTGGATGTCTGCCAATCACAGCTGCGTCAATGGAGAGAAGACAGAGATCTTGCTGGTAGGGCCTCCTGCAGTGCGCAAACAGCGCAATCACCAATGCACAGCCCTCAAAACTGATGGCATAATGATCCCCATCTCCACATCTGTGAAACACTAGGGGTCTACCTAGACGCCACCCTCTCTATGACCTGTCAAGTAAGGACAATCACCTCTTCCTTTCAATCCACAGCAAGCTGCGTAACCATTGCACGTACAGTCATTGGCTCTAGGCCCAACTACTGCAATGTCCTGTTTGCCGGCACCTCATCCCAAAACATACACAAGCTCCAAATCATTCCAAATAATGCAATCTGAGCAGCACTTAACATTCCTAAAAGGGAACATATCCTGGGTGCCATATCGCCATCACTCGCAAGTGATTGTTCACCTCTGCGCCTCGTTACCTATCGCAGGAATTCGCTAAAGCTCACTCGTCCAGACCAACCAGGACCCCTTATGCACACCGACTTAAGCTTCCCATCCATTTCTGGCAAACAGTGGACCTCTCTGCCACCCACCCTGAGAGCTGAATCCTCATACTGGGTATTCCGGAGAGCCCTCCAGACCTGGCTGTTTGCTTAACTCAGACACCCCGCCCATCGGCAGGCTAGGATCTGACTGTTTTTACTGTGAAATGTGTTGTCTCAGTAACAGTGCTTCGACGCCGAAGGGTTGCTGTGCGCTCTATAAATAAATAAAATATTTGCAAAAAAATTAAGTGCCTAGTTATAGACAGAAAACATATTAATGATGTCTCAAAGTCACACCAGCGACATTTTAAACTTAGAATAATATTAACCTTGGCAATACAACCTGTTGCAGTTTAAAGTGGGGTAAGAAAGTAGGGTAGACATGTATTGCTAACCTTACAAAATAGAAGTCATAACAGCAAAAGTGTCACAACTATATTACTAAAGTCCACAGCCTATTCCCTGCAATTACTTAGGAGAATTCAAGTGCCATGTGAAAGGGTCTCCTGTGGGGTAACACAGGATTAAGCTTGCAGGTAGGATGCAGGTATAATGACACAGTACAAATGCATGTGTTCCTGGAAGGCAGACAGGAGAGACATCTGTCTGGGAAGCCAGAGCGACTCCACAGAAGATACCCAGCTCCAGGTTCCACCACCAAAGATGAGGACAGGTGGGCTCAGGTAAGGTCTTTACACTCTATGGAGAATGCTGCTGTCTTACAGGGCAAAGAACATGGAGTGCAGTGCATACCCAGGTTCCCCACAAGGAATACCAGCAAGGCACACTGATGGTTGCAGTAAGAGGGCCCGAAAGTCACAGGTGCAGAGTTAACTTCAGGGCTGTCAGGATGGGGTCGAACTAGTGTCTGCTCTTTTTTTCATCTTTGATGCTATTTGGTTAAACACAATAATACATATCCAAATCTTCATCAGTCACAATATCAACACACATAAAAGTTATCATATATAGAAAATACAGTCAGAAAAATAAATTCATAAAAATTACATTGTTACGAAAAAATATGTCTGCGGGGATCCAAACAGCCACTTATTATTGCCACATAATATGCTGCCATACCACTTCATTTAACAAAGTATAAAACTCTTCCATCAAAGATTTAAAAAAACATTGCTTTGTGTGTTTATCGCATAGCAACCATTAAAAATATGCTTTAACGTTTCAATTTCTCCCAGATTCTTTCAAAACAGACAGATCCTCAGCTTCCCTGGGGTTCTATCCCTCGCCCCCGTAATTTCCCCAGTAGGATACACATGTAAACGCAGTCTTAGCATTCTAATCCTCTAAACTGCACTGGGAAACGTACACAAGTAATCAGGTAGAACCCCCAACCAGTCTCACATCACGCAGGATACCCTCATAGAGGCCATAATTCTTAACAGCTTCTATACTATTGATCGAATCTGACTCCCAGAACATAGTCTTCTTAGGATGTAAATTAATCATTTCCATTAAAACATTACAATATTTCGTAGTAGCTTCATATTGTAGCGCTCACTTATTTACAGAAGCTACAATATACTCCATAAAATCTGCCGAAGTTTCCACCATATTGAGGTTTCTTCTTCATAAAGTATCATACTCAACATACATACATTTTTCCATAACGTGTGCGTGAGACTAAACCTCATAATTATAACCGCAGTTGGCACACCATTAGGCAACCTCAAGACCTTTCTCCAGAAGCAGCCCTCTGATCTGGTCCAATTAATAGACAAAGGGCCTCATTACAAGTACAGCAGTCCAGAAATAAGGGTAACGGTAGCAAGGTACCAGCACCCTTTCCGGACCGTGGTACTTTGACAATGACAATCTGATCTGACCTGCCGGGAATCCTGGCCCCTACCAGAATTGTCTTCATGGAAGCACTGGCACCGTTACGAATGGTGCCGGTGCTTCCGTGTCCCCATTCCCGTGGGACTCCACGGGATTGGGGACTCTCATTTTCTGGCACCTGACATCCCTGTCCGCTGGGACTTGTAATATCCCGGGGGCACCGATATATCAGGCGCCGGAACAGTGATACAAGTCGGGCGGTAGACCGCCAGTCGTAATGGCGGATTACTGCCAGACTCGTAATGATGCCTAAAGACAAAGACATGGTTTCAGCAACGTAGATCATTACCGCTAGAACCTTTTTATTATAAAACTCCACCAATGGGACCAGAGAGAAGTGACCATATCTCCTATGGAGGAGCAGCCCCTATGCAGCCAAAGCCATCATTTTTTATAAAAAAGCCCATATAATATTAATTTTGACACATGCTCAGGTTCACAATTATTTATATCCCATTTAAAATCTCTAAAACTTGGCTTTGGTCCTGGTCTAAACTGAAAAATCTTTGTCTTCCCCACGTTGATGGCTAGCCTGTTTTCTTTTGTATATGTCTCAAGTGCACAAAATTGATGCTGGAGACCAACTGGTTTATAGTCTAAAACAATCATGTCATCAGCGTAGGGAAGATAGTTTACAGACCAGTCTTTCAGCCTAGGAGGAAAACTGCACATCTTTGAAGGCACCCTCAATATCAGAGATAAATAAATTCAAAAGGAGCGGTGCCAAGACACATCCTTGTTTTTACACCTCGTCTTGTCACTATTGGTAGAGATCGTTTTAGGACAGCCTCATTTCTTGAGTTTCTCCCAAAGAGAATTTCTATCCACACTGTCGAAGGCCATGGTAAAGCCAATAAAAGATATATAAAATGGCTGTGACTTCACCATGACCTCCTGCTTAAATAATTCCAAAATAAAACCATTAGCATGTGTTCCATTTCCCTTCATGAAACCCTTCTGGTAGATATTATATCTTAGTGTGTTCTTTGCCCAAGAAGACAGTTCCTGGTATACCATTGTCGAGAAGATCTTTGAGGTTATGTCCAATAGACCAATCGGTCTATAATTCCCTGGTAAAGTATGTGGACCCTTCTTGTGTATCGATACAATTATAGACAAAGACCAAGACATAGACAACTTCTTAGACAGCAGAACCTAATCAAAGATTTTCAACAAAATTCAAACCCAAGTAGCCATATCACTTCTTAAAATGACATGATAAGCCATTCGGACCCAGAGCCCTGGAGTTTTTACTACGAGTAATTACATTACGCACTAGCCCTTCATATAACACCAGGCCCAAGGGCTCATATCCTTCGAATCAAGAATCTCTGATGCCAACTCCAATACCAGAGAAATCTTCTGCATCTTCAGAGATCTAGAGACCCCTATGCCCGCCCCCCTAAACTTCACCAAAGATAAGATATGGTGCGATGAAACCCAGACAGCCATGCGCAACAATCTTAGCACTCTCCAAACTAAAATCCAGTCCACTAAGCACCTTCTCCCCACCACCACCATCCCCACCCCACCCCATCCGCCTCCCTTGACACTACCCCTATATTCTCATTCAAATCCATACAGGAACAAGACATGATCAACCTCATGAGGACCCTAAAACCGTCCAACTGCAAGGGTGACTCCTGCCCTGCCTCTATTATTAAAGACTGTGCCAAGACCCTCGCACCATTCCTGACTGCTTTCGTCAATGCCTCATTTGCCACTGGGAAAGTCCCCTCCTGCCTCAAGGAAGCTTGGGTCCACCCCCTCTTGAAAAAACCCTCTCTCGACCCTACCTCCCCCAATAACTACAGACCAATCACCACCGTCCCCTTCTTGCACAAGATACTGGACAAAGCAGCCTACCTGCAGGTGCAGCACTTCATTGAAGAAAACAAGCTCCTAGGGCTACGCCAATCTGGCTTTCGCACTAGGCAGGGGACAGAAACCACCTTACTTGACCTGAAAAATCAGATGGATGATGCCTGAGACCTAGGCAAACCAGCACTACTCCTACTCCTTGACCTCTCTGCAGCATTCAACCTCATATCCCACCATGTCCTATGTCATCACGTTTCCACTACAGCCAGATTCTCCCCTGATGCCACGACCTGGATCACCTCCTTCCTACAAGACAGAACCATGCAAGTATTCTCGGACCTAGCCTCTGCCTCACCCACCATCAAGCTCTGTGGAGTTCCACAGGCTCCTGCCTCTCCCCCACCTTCTACAACATCTTTACTCGCCCACTCTTCCTCATCCTCGACAATATGGGTATCTCCTACACAAACTACGCGGACGATACCCAGATCCTCCTCGCCCTCACGGGCATTTATGACGCGGACTCCGCCATGCTTAACGACATTTACAACATCATCCAGGCGTGGATGGCAGCAAACGGACTGTTCCTCAACTCAGACAAGACAGAACTCCTCCTGGTAGGTTCCCCCGACACATTAAAAAACCTCGACTCACAATTTAGCCACTTCACTATTGACTCCATCAAAATTCCTGTTTCAGACTCAATCAAAACCCTTGGAGTCTATCTGGACTCCAATCTTTCCATGAGCAAACAAGTCAGTGCTATCGCCTCCTCGCCAGCCTACCATGCCAAACTGATTAACGAAGCTAGGCCATTTCTCTCCAAAGAGAACTGGACCAACATAGCCAGAGCCATCACAGGCCCAAGGCTAGACTACTGCAACGTCCTCTTCCTTGAAACCTCCACCAAAAACCTGGACAGACTACAAGTCCTCCAGAACAATGCACTCCACGCAGCTCAAGGCATTGCGAAAAGAAAGCACATTACTGCAGCCAGGAAAGCAGCCCACTGGCTTCCAATAAAAGAGAGAATCTTATCCAAAACCCTGACACTGACCCATAAGTGCATCTACCACTCTGCAAAAGAATACCTCTCACAAAGGATTCACCCCACCTCCCCCACAAGGCCAAATAGGACACACCCTACACCAATATGCTCTGTGTGCCTATGGTAAGAAGAATTAGAGCAGGTGGCTCTAGCTTCCCCTACCTAGCACCAGCACATTGGAATGCCCTACCTCCCACTATACGAGGAGAGGTGTCCCTCATGACCTAATGCAAAGCCATGAAAACAGTGCTCTTCACCTAAAGTATGCCACAATCCACAGCCACAATCTACCTGTTTACCACATAAATGCTATTCCACATAGGTTCCCTTTCTTTTCC
The DNA here is from genome assembly GCF_040938575.1 of Ambystoma mexicanum. NCBI lineage: Eukaryota > Metazoa > Chordata > Amphibia > Caudata > Ambystomatidae > Ambystoma > Ambystoma mexicanum. The sequence goes on along the minus strand of NC_090923.1, from coordinate 29,411,039 downwards.
TCCTTCCTACTACTTCTCACCTGGGTCCACGACCTGGGGTTTTTCTATCCCCTCTATTATTCTCCAGTGTTTCTCTTTTCTTTTGCTTCTCTGAGCATCCTTTCTGCCTTAAAGATGCCTCTTTTCACATTCTCCTAAGTTCTTATCTGTCCCCTTCTTGGATTGCCTCCCTTTTGTCAGGTTTCTCTTATACCCTTTTCTTTCTCCCTGCTGCCTCTGGGTGTTTTTCTTTCTCATCTTCATCAGTGTTCTCTAATATTCCCCAGTGTTCCTTTTCTCTTTCGTTTCTTTGGGCCCACTCTTTGCCCTGCAGATACCTTACTTCACAATCTCCTAAATTCATACATGTCCGCTTCTTAGGTTGTCTCTCCTTTCGTCCTTTTCCTCTTACAATCTCTTCTGCCTCGGGATTTCTTTTCTCCTCATCTTCTTCAGTTTTTTAAATCTTTACCAGGCTTTCCTACTTGTCACTTGTTCCTGTTCCAACCTTTTCCTATCATGGCCCCGTTTCTCTCTCTCATCTCATTCATGTTGCAACACGAGGCGGCTCACGAGTTGGTTGTTCCCACCAAACTCAAGGGAAGAAGTTAACCTTGAAGGGCTTCTCAATCGATGGAGTTTCAGGCAATTTGGACCTGCAGCAGGGCTTCACTGGTGGACCATGAGTTGCAACAGTCGGCTTCCTTCATCTCGTCTTCGGTCCTTTCGTTCCAAGTGGTCGACTCTGCTTTCCAAGTCCCAGAGGCTTGCTTTTAAACAGTTTTGCCCCATTCATTCCAGCCTTGCTGTCACTCACACAGCAGGGTGGCTTTCCTTGCCAGACAGCCAGCTGGCCAATGACGCTAGAGTGCATTTAGGTCGCCTAGGAGACTAAGCACAGGGAATTTTGGGCACCTCCCTCACATCCTGTCCACCCCAGACACTCAGGCGCCAGAGGAGGGCTTCAGCACTGAAGCCCGCCAAAGACCAACAAACAAAGGGACCAAACCTGGTTTGGTGTGCAGAGACAAACACAAGAAGGACCTTTCCAAAAAGAAATGGCGAAAAAAGTTGACCTGAGTCTGTTTTTACAGATAGGTCTTGGGTGCCATATTGGAAAACATGGCTGACCCGATTTTTAGCTATCGGTGTTCGCCTTAGGGAAAAATCATGGTAGCTTGCTTAAAACCACTGCCACCAGCCATTTCAAGTGGGCAAGGATAACATTTGACTGGTACATGAGTGTTTAGACTCAGGGGAAGCTAGGAAACCCCTCCAGCACTCTATAGGAAGAAAGTGTGTACTGGGTCTGTAAATCTAAAGAGACTAGTAAAGTCAATTTAACTTTCCATGCTCTGGGAGACAGTAGTCAGTCCCAGAGAAGGTATTTAAACCTTGGGGAGTCTGAAAGACACCCCTGTGCCACTGCACTGAGGGTGCTGTGTGACACACAGAAAAATATGATCCCTATGGAGTTGTTTTAAAACTCCATATCCAAAGAACACAAAAGTAAAACACACTGAAAATGAAAAGTTCAAAGTCCCAAACAATAGCAAAAGAGCTGGAGGGCTCTGAGGTAGAGGAAATGTAGCACTTGTGTGAGAATTCTCCCTAACACTCATACCAGGGCATTTCCAGGCTGTGAAACTGATGTATTTGAATACTGAGGGAACTGAATCTTATTGCGCATGTTATGGAAGGTCAAATGAGATGATGGTGAATATGAGCGGTGCAATGATCCTTATTGAATACCAAACTAACTGAAAGATATGATGAATATGTTTACCAAGTAAATTAAGTACTTTTGAGAGATGGAAAGAGCATTATTTGAATACCGAATTAACTAAAGGAAATATTGAAAACGTTTTGAATACGGCAACAAAGCAAGCAAGTGGTGAGCATAATGAGCATTTCTGAATAAAGTGAAAGCAAGGGGGTGAGAAAGAATAAACCCTCACAGAGAGAACTGTATGAAACACAAGTTGTGGCAAAGCCAAGAGGCTGTCAAGAGGAATGCGCAATAAATCTTGATACAAGATACAAGAGTCCACAGGACTGCAGGATGAGAGAGGAAGAAACCTGTACTAGCTGAAGCCTGAAGAATACAGAAGTACAGCAAAGAGGACTGGGTTATCGGATGCGTGACCTGTAATGGGTGGACTGTGTGGTCCAACGCCTACGCCTAGACCGAGTAACCACGATCTGAACAGAGCCAAGGAAAACACAGATATTCCTTGGATGTCCTGTGATGGGTGGACCGTATGGTCCATCACTTGGTATGAATAAGGAGTTGAACTGGGACTATTTCGAGAGCCAGAAGATTTGAACTGACTTTTATATTTTCCAAGCTGGAAGAGTTGAGATTTTGCGGAAGGATCTCCAAGACTTTATGAGTTGTGTTGAACCCATGGGGAAGGGAACCCCAAGATTGTTGCTTTCAGGAACTGCTGAACTGTGTTGAACTCTTGGGGAAGGGAACCCCAAGGTTGTTGCTTTCAGGAACTGCTGAACTGTGTTGAACTCTTGGGGAAGGGAACCCCAAGGTTGTTGCTTTCAGGAACTGCTGAACTGTGTTGAACTCTTGGGGAAGGGAACCCCAAGGTTGTTGCTTTCAGGAACTGCTGAACTGTGTTGAACCCTTGGGGAAGGGAACCCCAAGGTTGTTGCTTTCAGGAACTGCTGAACTGTGTTGAACCCTTGGGGAAGGGAACCCCAAGGTTGTTGCTTTCAGGAACTGCTGAACTGTGTTGAACCCTTGGGGAAGGGAACCCCAAGGTTGTTGCTTTCAGGAACTGCTGAACTGTGTTGAACCCTTGGGGAAGGGAACCCCAAGGTTGTTGCTTTCAGGAACTGCTGAACTGTGTTGAACCCTTGGGGAAGGGAACCCCAAGGTTGTTGCTTTCAGGAACTGCTGAACTGTGTTGAACCCTTGGGGAAGGGAACCCCAAGGTTGTTGCTTTCAGGAACTGCTGATCTGTGTTGAACCCTTGGGGAAGGGAACCCCAAGGTTGTTGCTTTCAGGAACTGCTGAACTGTGTTGAACCCTTGGGGAAGGGAACCCCAAGGTTGTTGCTTTCAGGAACTGCTGAACTGTGTTGAACCCTTGGGGAAGGGAACCCCAAGGTTGTTGCTTTCAGGAACTGCTGAACTGTGTTGAACTCTTGGGGAAGGGAACCCCAAGGTTGTTGCTTTCAGGAACTGCTGAACTGTGTTGAACTCTTGGGGAAGGGAACCCCAAGGTTGTTGCTTTCAGGAACTGCTGAACTGTGTTGAACCCTTGGGGAAGGGAACCCCAAGATTGTTGCTTTCAGGAACTGCTGAACTGTGTTGAACCCTTGGGGAAGGGAACCCCAAGATTGTTGCTTTCAGGAACTGCTGAACTGTGTTGAACCCTTGGGGAAGGGAACCCCAAGATTGTTGCTTTCAGGAACTGCTGAACTGTGTTGAACCCTTGGGGAAGGGAACCCCAAGATTGTTGCTTTCAGGAACTGCTGAACTGTGTTGAACCCTTGGGGAAGGGAACCCCAAGATTGTTGCTTTCAGGAACTGCTGAACTGTGTTGAACCCTTGGGGAAGGGAACCCCAAGATTGTTGCTTTCAGGAACTGCTGAACTGTGTTGAACCCTTGGGGAAGGGAACCCCAAGATTGTTGCTTTCAGGAACTGCTGAACTGTGTTGAACCCTTGGGGAAGGGAACCCCAAGATTGTTGCTTTCAGGAACTGCTGAACTGTGTTGAACCCTTGGGGAAGGGAACCCCAAGATTGTTGCTTTCAGGAACTGCTGAACTGTGTTGAACCCTTGGGGAAGGGAACCCCAAGATTGTTGCTTTCAGGAACTGCTGAACTGTGTTGAACCCTTGGGGAAGGGAACCCCAAGATTGTTGCTTTCAGGAACTGCTGAACTGTGTTGAACCCTTGGGGAAGGGAACCCCAAGATTGTTGCTTTCAGGAACTGCTGAACTGTGTTGAACCCTTGGGGAAGGGAACCCCAAGATTGTTGCTTTCAGGAACTGCTGAACTGTGTTGAACCCTTGGGGAAGGGAACCCCAAGATTGTTGCTTTCAGGAACTGCTGAACTGTGTTGAACCCTTGGGGAAGGGAACCCCAAGATTGTTGCTTTCAGGAACTGCTGAACTGTGTTGAACCCTTGGGGAAGGGAACCCCAAGATTGTTGCTTTCAGGAACTGCTGAACTGTGTTGAACCCTTGGGGAAGGGAACCCCAAGATTGTTGCTTTCAGGAACTGCTGAACTGTGTTGAACCCTTGGGGAAGGGAACCCCAAGATTGTTGCTTTCAGGAACTGCTGAACTGTGTTGAACCCTTGGGGAAGGGAACCCCAAGATTGTTGCTTTCAGGAACTGCTGAACTGTGTTGAACCCTTGGGGAAGGGAACCCCAAGATTGTTGCTTTCAGGAACTGCTGAACTGTGTTGAACCCTTGGGGAAGGGAACCCCAAGATTGTTGCTTTCAGGAACTGCTGAACTGTGTTGAACCCTTGGGGAAGGGAACCCCAAGATTGTTGCTTTCAGGAACTGCTGAACTGTGTTGAACCCTTGGGGAAGGGAACCCCAAGATTGTTGCTTTCAGGAACTGCTGAACTGTGTTGAACCCTTGGGGAAGGGAACCCCAAGATTGTTGCTTTCAGGAACTGCTGAACTGTGTTGAACCCTTGGGGAAGGGAACCCCAAGATTGTTGCTTTCAGGAACTGCTGAACTGTGTTGAACCCTTGGGGAAGGGAACCCCAAGATTGTTGCTTTCAGGAACTGCTGAACTGTGTTGAACCCTTGGGGAAGGGAACCCCAAGATTGTTGCTTTCAGGAACTGCTGAAGTGTGTTGAACCCTTGGGGAAGGGAACCCCAAGATTGTTGCTTTCAGGAACTGCTGAAGTGTGTTGAACCCTTGGGGAAGGGAACCCCAAGATTGTTGCTTTCAGGAACTGCTGAACTGTGTTGAATTCTTGGGGAAGGGATGACCAAGGTCTTGTATGCAACTATTTTAAACTTGGTGAAGTGGAAGCTAAGAGAACGCCAAACAGCTGGATGAAGCTCAGAACTTTGTCTTTGAACACTATTTATTTTGTTGCTGACATCATTACACAATGTATAGATTTAGTTGGGAGGGCAAGCATAGGTTTTGGACACAGACCTTTCATTTGATCTTACTGACATGGACTATCCTTTGTTTTCTTTAGTTAGGAAGTCCAACCTTAGCATGCGGCAAGTTAGGCCTTAATCCATCCTGACATTTAAAGAAAATAAAGCTTTTCTTAGAAAGGTGAATCTGTTGACTGTGTCTTACTTCATGATACCATCACAGGTGGAGTGGGTGGGTGGGAATAGAAAGAGTGGGAGTGGTGTGGGTGGGGGTAGATCAAGTGTGTGTGGTGTGGATTTAGAAAGAGCCTCATGAGAACAAAATAAATCTGCTGTCAACCATAGCCCAGCAATAGCCCAATTGGCCATGCAAAATAGCTCAAAATAGCCCAATATGAAATCACTGCAAAGCTGAGAAATGGAAAGCCTGGACCTCCAGCTTGCTTATTACAAAGCTGCTGGTTGGAGCAAATATGGTTACAGAGCTTCTCATTGGGTAGTATAGCGGAGGAGTTTGGAAAAAGATTTTAATAATTTGGCAGTTATGCCATGTCATTGCCCATTACTATGCCAACCAGATAGTTTCAGTTAAGAATACCCATTCCCTCTCACTCTGTTTTGTAACAAGAGTTGGGCAATTCTGTGGCTCAAGTGCAACAAATATTTCCCAGAACTAAAAATGGGGTCTTTATACTCTGGCTAGGGACCCACAACTCAATCAGTAGTGTGGCCATCGGTGAAATAGACACTTATCAAAGAAGTAAGGGAGTTGGAGAGTTTTGAAGCAGAAATGTGGGAACCAGACACAGAGAGGGGAGTTTGTGGAGATGACGCGAGTCTCAGAATGAGGGAAGCAGAGAGTTGAGAAGCTGGCAGTTCCAAAGGCTTTTTGAGTGGTAGTGGCATTGGAGAACCACCAACAGCATCACAAGTGTGGGAGGCCATACCGAGGCAAATGGACACCAATCAATGAGAGACGATGGGTGCACCAAGCAGTTAGTAGAAGCCAGAGAGGTTCAAAGCATCAGAAGGACTAGCACAAGCTCTCAAACACGATTGTCATGGGTACAATAGTGGGGACTGGAGAGTCTATGAGAGAAGCCAGTCACTGAATAGCTCTTGTATGTAAAATAAAGGCAATGGAGAAGAGTGTGAACAATCCACCTGGGTGTGTCATGAGAAGAGAAAAAGCTGAGGGATGATAACAGCCTGAGGAGAAATACTCAGGATTTTGTACTCGATGCCCGAGGAGGGTAGAGCTTCTGAAGGTGAATTAAGGACATCATTTGAGGAAGAGCCCAAAGGTGAAGATAAACACTACGGGAGTTCTAGTTCCAACACTCCAAGGAGCATGAAGGAGCCGACAATCCAAGCAACCAAATCACAACAGATTTATGGGATTTGTGGTTTCAAGACTCCAAGAAGCCCAGTGACACTGACAAAATAATGGACCCAGAGGCATTAATAACTGGGAAAGTTACCTTTACAAATTGTTGTACAAGAACACATTATCCTTAGCTGGAACATGATGTTTAAGGAGTGGCATAGCCATGGCCTGAAAGACTTCAGGACCAATCCTATGACTAGTCTTCACTTTAGTTCCGTCCTTACCTGGCTAATAGTTTTATCCAGTTTAATTGGGAAACACAGTAAGAAGGTAATCAAACAGTGGTCTGACCCAGGACAGGTAGTGATCATCAAAGGAGTAGTAAGTAGATTATGAGTGGGCAGCCAATGCAGAACATGTCTCTCTTTGTGTGTCGCGTTCTTCACCATTTGGGATATCCTAAGTGCCTGGAATGCAGTGAGCAAAGAATCTGCTTCTGGGTCATCCTTATGGTAAATCCATAGATTAAAATCCCCCAGGATTAATGCAAATGCGAAGGTCCTGATAAAATCACCTAATAACGTGAGAAATTGTTCCTCGAAAAACGGCGTGCTTATCGGAGGTCAGTGTTTTGCTTCTGTGTCGTGTGTAATTACCCTAGAGTTCACTTACCAGACCACACAGACCAAATGTTCTTGGACTCAGGGAGACAATAACCCACACTTAGACCAATAGTTAGAATATGATTGGCTTGTTACATGTCCTTTATTCACACAACATTTAAACATACACCAACCACTATAACTGAATGAGGTTGGTTGTACATAAACACATACATCAAGCTAACTAAAGAAAATACTTCACAAGTAGAGTAGTTGAGGAAGAAAACGTCATCTCAGCCACTACAACAGTAAGCAGTTTGCATACACATTACACACTAACCCTTTGGACAAACAATTTCCATATCCTAATGAAATACATTTGGAATACAAGAAATACAGCAACAACAAATTATGAGAACCAGCCACACAGGAAAAATCCAAACAAATATATAACGCAATGCCCTAGGAATCCATGAAAATGCCTGATCCCCACCAGCTCCCATTCTGATCTTGAGTGACTTCGGAAATTAGATCTTTCAAACCATCAATGTGGTTTTCGATAGAACAGGAGTGAGTCTCTAAATTAAAACAACACAATCACCCCGGTCCGGAAGCACAGAGAATAGAGCGCTCACTTTGACATCTGTGCAGAGCCTGACGCAGGTTCGAATCCCTATTGTCTAACAACAGCTCAGTTGAGTCACAGTCAGCAGATAATCCAATATTTATTTATTTATTTATTTATTTATTCGCATATGTTTAGCGCACAGGCAGCCCAGAGGGCATTGTGGTGCTTGTTACAGATATGAACATGACTTGTTGTACATACAGTGAAGTCATTACTTAGTTGCAAAAGAGGAACAATAGTTACTGGAGAGGAGGAGAAGAGAGGAGAGGAGGAGGAAAGAGTAAGCTACACGAGGAAGGTGAATTAGTTAAACAGGGTGGTTTTCCGTTTTTTTCGGAAGGCAGTGAGAGAAGTGTCTGCTCTGAGCATGCTGCGTAGTGCGTTCCATAGCTTGGGGGCAATGTAGGGGAAGCTTATTCCACCTGCTCTAGCTCGTTTGATGCGTGGGACCCTAAGTTGGTTGGAGTGGTATTGCCTGGTTGGTCTGGTGGTGTGTGATCTGGCTAACGTGTCAGACAGGTATGAGGGTGCAGACAGGTTGATACATTTGTGTGCAGTGGTAAGTATTTTGAATGTAATGCGCTCTTTGACAGGTAGCCAATGTGCTGCCTTACTGGCTTGCGCAATGTGGTCCCTTTTTGGTATATTGAGGGCTGTTCTTAGTGCATTATTCTGTGTTGTTTGGAGTTTATTGAGATTGGAGTTGGAGGTGCCAGCCAATAGCGCATTACAATAATCTAGTTTAGCTCCGATGGTGGCTCTGGCAATAGAAAGGCAGTTATCTTTGGTTAGAAAAGGTTTGATTGCATTAATGAGCTTTGTGCTCAGGGCGGAGGCAGAGACAATGGAGTTGACTTGCTTGTCCATGGAGAGTGAGGCGTCAATGTGGACTCCTAGTGTTTTAACCGAAGGTACAACTGGGATAACACAATTGTCTATGCAGAAGTTGGTGTAGAGTGGTTCGAGGTTCCTGAGAGTGGATTTCTGACCAAGGATGAGGATTTCGGTCTTATCTCCGTTAAGACATAGGCCTTTCGTGGCCATCCATGCTTGGATGGTGGCGTATATATTCTGGAGGGTGGCTGCGTCCTGATGGTAGAGACCTGTGAGTGGGAGGAGCACTTGGATATCGTCAGCGTAGTTGGTGTAGGTGATCCCAAGTGCATCCAGTTTATCAAAGAGAGGTTTGGTAAAAAGATTATAGAGGGTGGGAGCCATACATGAGCCCTGAGGGACTCCATACCTGATGGGGGTAGGCTCTGTGTTAGCTATATTGGAAACACTTTCATCACTCTTCCTTCGAGGAAGGAGGTGATCCAATTTGTGGCTTGTTTGGAGAAATGTGCGGCCTGAGTGAGATGGTTCATAAGGATGGCATGATCGACTAAATCAAATGCCGCCGAGAGGTGTAGGAGGAGCAGAAGGGCCGGCTTGCCTTTGTCTAAAATTAGGGTAATTTGGTTCTTCAGATCTAGTAAAGCGGTTTCCGTGCCATGTCCTTTATGGAATCCGGACTGTCTTTTACCTAGGACAGAGTTGTTTTCCAGGTAGGACTGTATCTGCATGTGTGCAGCTTTGTCTAAGATTTTTAAAAGAAATGGAACCGTTGTAATGGGACGGTAGTTGTTAGGTTGGGCAGGGTCCAGGCTTGGTTTCTTTAAGAGTGGGCGCACCCACGCCTCTTTAAGGCTGTCAGGGACTTTGCCCGTCTTAAATGAGGCGTTGATGAATGCTGTGACGATCGGTGCGAGGGGTGCCGCGCACTCTTTAATGATGTTGGGGGGGCATAGATCGCCTTTGCATTGAGATGGTTTGAGCTGTTTGAGGATGTGTAGAGCATCTAATATGGTGCACAGCATGCGTAGAGCAGAGAATAGCAGGCTGCAAAGGGAACATCATTAAGCTAAGGTGTGTTAATACACAAGGGCCAGCAGAAAAGGTAGCAGAATATATGAATATGTACTGTTGCCACAAGGAAACAGCCAACTAGTAGGAAGCTTTACATGTCGAATGTGACTGGTTGCCAGAAGAGTAACATTATAAAACATGTTGTTAGATACATCAATACACACAGAAATAGAAGCACATAAATGTTTTTCAGAGTCAGTGGCATTTTGATCACTGGTCAGGTCCAGTTGTTGACACTTGCCGATGCGCTGAGGATCACAAGTCATTATATAACACACATCAGCAGAAGCAATATTATAGGTAATGATTTTAGTCTTATTTCTCCATTTGCGATCAGTGTCAGCGCAAAATAAGCAATACTCACAGACAGAAAATTACCTCCTGACATCTGAATCCTCTACGAGGGAGTCATTATGCAGCTCTCTGAAAATGTGCCGCAATGCAGGGGCAGGCTTAGGCACCGCCACAAGGCACATTGAAATTAGATTCATAGCATCGTGTACGTCAGCCAAACAGAAATGCGAGATATTCAAAACACGACGAGCCAGAAAGTCGCATATATTCTGAGGCTGAGCTACAATGGCAGCATAGCCATGCTGAAGAAAAGACATGGAGACTGCAGAAGGGGGCAAAACATCATGCTCACAACGTTTCCTCCAGGAGCCCCGATACGTCAGAGTGGACTTCGCAACAGGCGGCATGGCAGCATCAATATCGTTATTCGTCGCCCAAATCGTTGAATTCAGTTGCAATATGGAGACATTTGGCACTGTTTCTTGCATGTCTCCGGGCCCGTACATATGCACTCCATACACGTCCACAATTGCAAACACCACGACTAGTCTAAGAATAAGATGTCAAACGAAAACAAGCTATCAGTGAAGTACATCATTCACGTAAATAACATTTGTCAGAGGGAACATGACTCCATTTCCTCTTTACATCTGCCGGAACAGGGGAACCACTAGGTTTCTTGACCCAGACTTTCACCCCTAACCATTTTGTTTGAGGAGCCAAAACCTCTAACCCCACGTGTAGTTATCACAGTGGGTGGCTCTCCCTTCTCCACCATGGACATTTTTACAGGTATAATGATCAGCTGTGCCACCATGTCCCTCTTACAGGTAGCATGTTCTCTCCACTATTAATCAAAATGACTTTGATTTCAGCTTGGTAGTCAGCGTTAATGATCCCTTCAAATATCTGGATTCCTCTTAAAGCTAGCCCAGATCTAGGGGGAATTAATCCCATATGTTCAGGTGGAATTTGTACTCTTGATTCCTGTCTCAATCACACCAATTCCCCTTGGTTCCAGTCTCATTTCCTCCCTTGCATGCAGATCCACCCCTGCAGATTCTGGTGTGGCTCGATAAGGAGCAATATGATCCAGGTGACATTTCCCAATACACCAATGTTTCAACAACCCTATTCAGTTTCATTTGTAAAGCTGGAGTTAACATGCGCATCAAGGGGGTCTCTCAATTAGCAATTGGCATATCGTTAAGCACCTACACTGCAACCACCACTTGTTCACGCCACCCTTTAAAACTGCCTTCACTGGTTTTCCGCAACTGTTCTTTCAACAAACCATTTAGTCTCTCATTTAATCCCAAATCCTCGGGATGATAGGGGACGTGAAAAATCCATTCAACCCTGTTTTCATGACAATAGTCTTGAATCAATTTTCCTTTAAAATGTCACCCATTGTCACTTTGAATCTGTAAAGGGATCCCATAGTATAATGCCACTTGAGCTACCAATTTCATCATATTCAATTGCATAGTTCTCTTACATGGCATCTCCATCAAATATCCGCAATATGTGTCCACAATAGTGCACGCATATTGACATCCTTTTCTAATTGCCATGGGACCGATATAGTCCATCTGCCAGATTTGTCCAGGCAATTTGCCCCTTTTCAGCGTACCTTGAATAATACACGGGATAGACCTTTACTTGTGATATTGACACATGGGGCATTGAAAAATTACATTTTTCAAAATCCCTAATGGAAAGCTAATTCCTTGATCTTGTGCCCACCTGATAGTAGCTTTTTTTCCAAGATGCCCACTTTTCTGGTGTGCCCACTTAGCAAGCCCTTTCAGATCATCTTCCTCAGACCTCACGTCCATGACTGAAATTTTGGCATGGTCATTAACGGAATTGAACCAACACTCTAATGAGTCAGTTGCACAATGGCCGTCTATATGATACAGTCACTGTACTATGCACCAACATCTCAGCAATGTTCTGCCACAACTCTCTTCCCCACACCTGTTTTACACCTGTTTTACATGAATCTTCCATCCATTCTTTTGTTATGTTGGCAGCCAAACAGCTACCCAATTTGCCACTGACCAGGAGTCGGTGTACACATAACAACAACCAGGTGTCTCCTGCTTTCATGCCTGATATACTGCATATAATTCTGCAAATTGACTACTCTTCCCTTTACCAGACATAGTCAATATTTTCTTCATTTTAGGGTTATATGCCACAGCTTTCCATTGTCGCTCGGTCCCCAAGTATTTGGCGGAACCATCAGTGAACCATGCATGCTCAGTTTGTTCAGTCGTCAATTCTCCATACGGGACACCCCATTTCACAGGAGACTCACTCACTTCAGCTTTTCCACTTTGCCCGTTTTAGCACGATCTTGGATGTACCATTTCCACTTAATGATGCTTGCCTCTTGGGCATGCCCTATCCGATGTGTTTTAGGAGAGCTCGGTACCCATTGCATAATTGGAATTTCCGGTCGGATCAATACATCATGACCCACCGTCATCTGCTCTTTATCCACAAGAGCCCAATAACAGGCCAATAGCAGTTTTTCAAAGGGACTATATCAGTCACCAGCGTTAGGTAACATTTGACTCCCGAATCTCAACTGGACACTCTGTCAGTCCTGTTTTTGCCATAAACTCCAGTTCTCCTAGATTTATTTTACCGATACATTCAACTCCACTTCCCCTGCCCTCAATGGCCATAAATCAAGCACTCTCTGTACGGCATCTTTCACTAATTGAAATGCCTTTTCTTGTTTCTCTCCCCATTCAGAATTAAATGTTTCTTGTCAAGGGGTGCAAGAATCGGTCCCAAATGCGGTATAAGCTGTCTCCAGAATCCAAACAGACGAATGAACTGTTTAGCTTGTTTCTTATTCACAGGTGTGGAGAACTCAAGGATCTTTTGTTTAGCCTTCAGTACCATCTCCTGATGCCCATTATGCCACTGAATCCCCAGAAAGAGCACAGTCTCTGCAGGACCTTGGGTTTTCGTCTCCTTCATTTCCGAGCCTTCCCTTCTCAATGCCTCAGTAATGAGGTCTAGGTGCACCCGCACGCTTTACCCATCTTTTCTTAGTATCAAAGTATCATCGACATAGTGCAATATTTGCACATCGGGTTTGCATAGAATTGTATCCAAATCTTCTGCCACCAGCCGGTGACAGATAGTTGGACTATTCATGTACCCCATGGGCAAAGTCGGAACATGTACTGCTTCCAATGCCAGGAGAATGCAAATTGCTCATGGTTTTCTTGCACAATTGGTACTGTGAAAAATTCATTTGCCAGATCGATTGCCGCGTACCAGGTTCCTTTGAACTTCTTTACATTCTCGATCAAAGTGACCACATATGGCACTGCGGGGACTAATGGAGGAGTGTACTTATTCAACTCACTGGCTTTTTAACTGGCCAGACCGGATTGTTCCAAGCCGTGGTCACAGGCCGTAGCACACCTGCATTGACATACTCTTTAATGGTGTCTGAAATCTCCTTCTGCCCCCAGGGATACGATACTGTTTCACAGATACTTGTTTTGTGGCGAAGGGAACCTGCACAGGGGGCATCTTCAAAGTTCCTACAAGAACTGGAGTACATGTTAATGCACTCACCCCATTTGATAGGTTTTACCTTCAAACCTGAGTGTCAACCCCTCCAGGATATCAAGGCTGATGATGTCTTCTGGTATGGGGACAATAGGCACTTGATATTTATTATTTTATTTATTTATTTCAATTTTTATAAAGCACCACACACCCGTGGGCCTCAGAGTGCACAAGAAACAACAGACAGACAACAGCAGGAAGGAGAGCAGGGGCGACAGCAGAGGGAGCTAATTAAGTTCAGCCTGGGTTCAGGTTGAAGAGGAATGTCTTTATTTCTTTTTTAAAAAGAGCCAGGTTTTCTGCCATGTGTATGTGTCCTGAGAGAAGATTCGACTGCAGTGGTGCTTGGACATCAAAATATGTACTTCCAAAGTGTACCAATTTGTACCTAGGTTGAGTGAATGTAGGAAAGGTGGCGTAACAAAGCTTCCTTCCGCCTTTCTTAGGCTTTACCCTGCCAATGAGGTAAGTGGGGCAGGCATTTATTCAAACTTTAAAGGACAGGGTCAGGATCTCGTGTATAATCGTGTGTCGCACAGGCAACCAATGAAGGGGCCTCCGGGCCTCCGAAAAATGGGTGCAGTTAGGCAGTCCCTGAATGGCTCGGACCGCGTTGTTCTGTATAACTTGCAGGGCTTGAATGTTCGTATGTGTGGTGCCTGCCGGGAGACTGTTACAATAGTCAAGTCTAGAGTTGACTAGTGCGATGGCAAGCATGGCACAGTTATTGGTGGAAAGAAAATACATTTTTTTAGTGATAAGGCTGCAAGATGAGCAGATATAGGATACATGGGGCCGCATAGACAGCTCATCACCAAGGATGACTACCAGTGTCTTCACTTCCTTTAAGACTGGAATGGTGTTGGCAGCAATAGTGAAGTTGGCATAGGCAGGGTATAATTTGCCCAGACAAGCTTTGGAGGCTACAATCAAGAGCCCAGTCTTTTTTCATTAAGGGCAAGTGAATTATCAGCCATCCAAGCATGGATGGCTTTATAGATGATGTTAATGAGTTCCCATTAAGCTGGAAGACAACCTGGGTATCATCGGCGTAGTTGGTAAACTGGACCCCCAAAGCATCCAGCATGTCAAGAAGTGGTCGAATTAACAAGTTACTTACCAATGGTAACATTCTTTCGACTGGATGTTCCTCCCACGTATTCCTTATCTTTGATATTTCCTAAATATACAGCTTGCTGCTTTGGAAACATGTTTTCCCAGTAGAAGGCGCTGTGCGTCAATGCCTGTCGAGTCGATGACCCTCGGAGGCCTACGTGCCGATGTCAATGTCAAAACAGGTATAAGTAGCGCGCGCAGCGTCTGTTGCTGAGCTCCATTTTGAAGCGAATCAATGTCCTGAGTTAGGCGGTCACTACCCTTGAGGAAGTGCAGACTGTAAACACAATGGAATTTTTACTGTGGGTAGGGTGGGAGGGACGGTAATGAAAACGTGGGAGGAACATCCAGTCAGTAGAAAGAACGTTACCATGGGTAAGTAACTTGTTCTTCAAATGGATTGTGTCCTCCCACGTGTTCCTTATCTTTGATACTCTCCCAAAGCAGTAATATAATCAGGAGGAAGGAGTAAAATTAGAGTAATTAACAATGCACAGAGTGCAGTACTGCCTTTCCAAATTTAGATTCTTGGCTAGTGGAGGAATCCAGATTATAGTATCGTGTAAAGGTGTGTGCAGACAATCATGTGGCAGCTGCACAAATGTCCTTTATTGGAACTACTCTTTGAAGAGCTGACAAAGCTGTGATACCCCTGGTTGAATGAGCCCTTATGTGTTCTGGAGGGTCTTTACCAGCCAATTTATAACATTCTGCAATTGTTAAAATAATCCACCTAGAGATGGTTTGTTTGGTGATGGCTAGGCCCAGCTTATGACCTGTATAACCCACAAACAACTCATCAGTTTTCACACTTTGGATCAAGTCTGCACAGCCTTTCTTCACCTTTCCCCGGATGTGGAGGAGGGTAAAAAGAAGGCAAGGTTATTTTCTGAGTAATGTGGAATTCAGATAGCACCTTGGGAAGGAAATTAGGCCTCACCCTTAATACTACTCTGTCCTTGTGAAAGACAGCGTGAGGAGGAATGGGGAAGTGGAAACACCGGCACCATCTCGTGATGGTGCTGGTGTTTCCACGTCCGCCTGCAGGCGGGAGGTGTTCAACCCGCCAGGTCAGACCTGGCGGGAAGATCACCTTCCGCCTGTAGGACTCGGGATTGGGCGGTCCGGAATTAACAGTGGTGGCGGGTTAATTCCGGACCGCCCGACCTGTAATGAGGCCCAATGTCTTTGACGAAATCGTTGAAGGTATTGTCTTTTACGGCGTCGAGGAGGTCGACACGTGAGGCGTCGATGGCTTCTCCTTCGTTGAGGTTGCCGAGGATGTCTATTACGCACTCTTCGGCTTTGCCGGATCGGTCGATAGTGGCTACTTCTTGTGCGTCACAGAGGCTTTCTCTCTCACAGGAAAATCAAAGAAAATCGATGCGTTAATGAAGCAGTGAAACGCAGAAAAACGGAACTGAACAATGGACGCTTGCGCGCTACTTATAACTGTGATGACGCCGACATTGGCACAGAGGCCTCCGAGGGACATCGACTCGACAGGCATCGATGCATAACGCCCTCTACTGGGGAAAAAAAAATTCCGAAGCAGCAACCTGGACATTAGGAAATATCAAAGATAAGGAATACGTGGGAGGACACAACACATTTGAAATAAAGATTGAACAATGTAGGGGACAGGCATGAGCCCTGCAGAACTCCACAAGTTTGACATATGGGGTTGGAGCTTTCCCCACCAACGGCCGTTCAGACACCACGGGGACCAGGAAATGATGACATCCACTGAGAGGCAGGATTAGAACAATGGGCAACCTCCCCCAAGTGTGTGAGAAAGAGAGAGTGGACCAGTAAATCAAAGGCCGCCGAGAGGTCCAGAAGCATCAGGAGGGCGGGATGACCATTATCCACCATGCCGGCCAAGGTGGATTTAAGAACCACCATGGCGTTTTCCATTCCGTGCTGAGCTCTGAAACCTGATTGGTGAGTGCCAAGTAAGCTTTTGCAATTGGAGAAAAGCCAATTTATCCAAGATCTTACGGATAAAGGGCACATTCGTAATGGGCCGGTAATGATCAACAACCTGAGGGTTAAGATTGGGCTTCTTCAACAACAGCGTGATCCAAGCCTCTTTAAGGGAGGATGGGACCATGCCCCTGTCGAAAGAAAGCCCAGTTATCCAAGGTGACAAACCTCAAGGGAATCCTTAAAGATATTCACAGGAGCAGTCTGCTGGACAGGTGGTGGGTTAAGGTCCAGGATGACTTTGGTAACCTTGTCACTCTTCGCTATTCATTATGGAACAGGTGGAAGATACGAAGATAGAACATTCCCACTTTCCATCATGGCCTACAATGCACCTGTACATTGCTATCTCGATTAGCAGTCTAGTGGTTTTTAGACATGACCACCATGACTCCACCCTTTTGCCTTTAAAAACACTCCAAATGTAGCAAGGGGTTCGTTGCTACGAACTTGACACTACGTCTTGCCGCCTGTCAATACTGGTTGAGTGTTTCTTTCTTTTCCTATTACTGACCATTCCCACCTCCTTTCATCCCGTTCCTTCACTTCATTCCCCCTTACTGATACACTTCTCGACTTTAAGCGCTCCGCTTTAGCTACGGGTTGCATTCTTCCTGTTTCTGCGTTCCACTATTTTGGAATTGCAATGGCTAATCCCCCACACTAACGTGAGATGGGGGTTTAGATTCTATTAAAGACAAGGAGGTAAGTTTTATGCATAACAACCTTTACTCTGAAACCACATCAGCAAAGAAAAAACTTTTACAAACAAAAAGGTTGTAAAGAACAGAACTAAACAAGTTCAATGTCAAGGTAAGGGAGCTCCCCAATCCATCATCGAGGACAGGTCTTGCCCTGCAGGAGACCAATGAGCAGGGACCCTTCCTTATATAAGTCCATTACTCTAAAAGCAACTCCTCTTTCTGTAGCTGTCTTGAACCAGACGTCAGTACAAAAAAGAAGGTGGGTGAGGCCAGAACCAGACGTCCACTAAACAGATCAGATGATAAACAATGACGACAAATCCAGCGAAGCTCTCGTACCACGCACTCCACATCTTGAAACTGTGAGCCACACACCTGATCAGAACCTCAACTCGTAGCTGTAAGAACAACAAGCAAGAAGGGTGGGTGGATGGGAAGAACAACAACCAAAGAATGTTCTCTCTTGAAACACCTGTGTATATGCGTGTCATAACTGCCATATCATATATCAAGGGTAGGTGGGTGGTATAATACTCGCCTCCTTGTCTTTAATAGAATCTAAACCCCTATCTCACGTTAGTGTGGGGGATTAGCCATTCTATGACAAGACAGGAGGCTCATATTATGCAGGTTTGAAGCCCTTGCATCCCATAAGTACAAGACGATCAATACAATAGTGACAATATAATAAAATAATAGGAGAAGAAAATGTTTTGAATGGTTTCATTTAATCAATCAGCTGACTGCAAGAGTATTGCCTAAGGCTATGCTGGCCGAATAACTGTCTTATAAAGCATAGCCAAACACACTGCCAGAAAAACAACTGGAAGATATGCCAATTCCAGCGTTCCTTACAGGCCACCAAAACTAACTGGTTAAAAGAGAGGGGAAAAAACACTGAACAAAGTTTCCCTATACTAATAGGTTAGGAAAAAACCCATCGTTGTAATAAACTCCCCTGTAGTTCGGTCAAACATTTAAAACACTTAAATTCATACCATCTTTGGGAACGTAGATTGCAAACAAAAGAAGATAAACACGTAGCTCTCCTGGAGATAAAGAAAAAAATACCCCTTAGGGGGTGAAAGCCTTGTAGGTTCCATCCCATGCGTTAAAGGAAGATATCGTATTAGAAACCAGACATGTCACATAACTACACTGGGGAACCAAGTGGGAAAGACAAATCTTCATAAAAGATAAAATGGGAGTAAAAGGTAATTTTATTAATCTGAAATAGGACGACCTATCCTGAGTGGAGCTGAAGCAATAGACTTAACACACAATTGTCCCCAAACATATGTGTATACCAAGAAAGGGATGTCTTCTGAAGGTAGAAGCAGAATGGAAGAGAGGGGTTCCACTTGAAAAATTAAACCTGCCAAACCGCCATGACGGAGAGGAACAGATCTCCCGAGCTCTTGAAGAAGGACTCTGCTACCCTGACAAAAGGAAGATATTTA
Organism: Ambystoma mexicanum; assembly: GCF_040938575.1. Classification (NCBI taxonomy): domain Eukaryota; kingdom Metazoa; phylum Chordata; class Amphibia; order Caudata; family Ambystomatidae; genus Ambystoma; species Ambystoma mexicanum. The sequence continues at coordinate 29,392,340 of NC_090923.1, read as the reverse complement.
CAAAAACCTGACCCTTAAGAGACCGAACTTGGTAAGGAGAAAAAATTTATCTTACATCCAATCGCTACCATCATAGTGATATCTGAACCCCTTTATAGATGTGCCAGGTGCTTGGACCTTGTTCCGTCCTCCATGGTTGATAAATTCCCTAGAGGATCATAAACTAACCGAAGGAGGAGCACTAAATTCCGTAGTCTTAGCAAAGACTCTAAACTGCAACTTAAAATGAAGTTGCTCACCAGAAGAAGACTAATCTCTACCCTAGCCAATCTGAAGAACCTTGAAGCCCCCAGCACCATGTGCTGGCACTTTATTGCCAAACAATCTCCTGTGAAAACCCAAAAGGACTACCTGCATTGCAGGTGACTAGGAGAAACAAGTCAATAACTAAATATATATCCCCGCCCCCTGGAGATCGCACTGACAGACACCTTCTGAGATAGATAACGTAGAGATGTTGGAACGCCTTGTGAAAGAGGGCTGTAAAAACTTGGATGGAAGATGAGTAGCACTCCCAGACCTCTCTATCCCACCAAGGGATATTGTGCCTTCCCAAAGGAGGAGAAAACCTCCCCCACTTACCTAGGGAAAAACCTTGCAACCCAGAAGAAGGCTACCCTGAGGACCACACTAAAGCCCCGCTTTACACCCTTAAAATAAATACACTCTTCCACTTGTAACCAACACCCTGACAGTGGAAGGGGGGCTCCGCTTAACGTAGTGAAACACCAGGAAGTAGCGCAAAGGAAAGTAAACTGACGGGAGGGTAATTCTCAGAGCGAGTCTGCACTGGTCATGAGCCAGAACTCCTGTAAAAGGAAAAACAAAAACCATCAGGTGTTACTCCAAGAGGTGTAATATTATGATGCAATCTCCCCCAAGGCTGGCGGGAAGGGGAATGAGGGGGAAAAGGGACTTTGGGATAATTATCATGTCCCGTAAATGAAAGGTTGTGAAAGAATACTGGGACCACTGTCCCTTCAAACACTGAGGTCTGAGTCTCTGTATGCATGTGAGGCTGACTGGCCACTATGGGGATTAGGGGAAGGAAAAATTAAGCACATTGCCCATAGCAAAATAGCACTTATATAGTGCTAAGAACCCTCAGGTATACGAGTGTTGCCCATCACTACTACCAACGCTGTGTGATGTGAGGTGTTCACCAAACGATCTCAACAGGATGAAAGACTGATTTAGACCCTTCCAAATTAGGAACCTGCATCAGTAGGCTCAGCACAGATCTGAAAGCCAGCACTCTATTTGCTGCCCTGTAGGAAAAATATATATATAACGAAGAGGCTAAACAACTCTCTTGAGGGTACAGAAGCCTGCTTGCAGTCCTCGAGCAGAGGAGAAATTGTAACACATCGCTAGACGGATAGCTGAAAACAGGCCAAGCCTTGGGAGGAAAACCACAGGGCAGGCGCCAGAAAGTTATTATTTGGCAACTCGTCCCTCTGATACCAACACACCATCACTAAAGAGAGCCTCAAGCCCTGCAGTCCTCAATAGAGGCATAATGCATCATCTTTTTTCTTCCTCATGTTGAGAGAAAATACTGCAGCTTAATCAGCACGGGTATTGGGTGGAGCAATTGTAATCAGGGAAAGCAAAACCTAAGGAAAGGACTGAGTTGTCCTGAAACTAACTAAGGTAAAGAATTTTAACCAAAAGACGAAGGTTAATACCAGAGTGATGGCCAGAGAGGAAGGTACAACCCCCCACATGGGTCTGTTTACATCCACCTCCACACACTCTTTTCTTTAAAGTACTTAATAAATAAATAAATAAAATAATATAAAATATCCAGGAAGAGGGTTTACGCCCTCACAGGGGTCCGAACCCCAGCCTTATATAAACTGATACCTACTGAGCTTTCCGGGCTACTGACAAGTTTGAAAACACAAATGTGTTCCAGGCATCACTTAAACATATTGTTTAGCACAAGAGTACACTAAGCAAGTGCACCTCAACTGCTCACCCTAGCAGAGTAAGGAACCAGCAGTATACGAGGGGTTACTTTGCAGAAGAACGCATGCAACGCCTGCCACCGAGCAGGTGACGGCACCTTTACAGGGAAGATAATGACATCTGCCTCAAGCAGCACCTAAACAAAACTGCCCAGTTTAAGGGAGGAATACACTGAGCAAGTGCACTTCCAACTGCTCGCCCGAGCAGGGCGTGATAACCAGCAGTACACAAGGGGGTAATCTCGCATTAGAACTCACGCAGAAACCTGAAACCGAACAGGTTATGGCACCTATAGTGAAGGTAAATAACCTATGCCCTGCGCAGCGCTTAAATAAATAAATAAAACTGCAGATTGGTAGCGTATGAGGCTCTTCAGTAGGCAAACTAGTGTCAAATATAAGCTGAAAAATACCAATTTAAAAACCAAATAAAAAGTCACATTTTTTAAATATATATAAAATAAATAATATACAAACACATATATATATATATATATATATATATATATATATATATATATATATATATATATATATATATATATATATATATATACAGACATACACATCTATATGTGCACCCCTGGAACTGCAGAAGCGAATCCAGGTCTCTCTGCATGGTAAACCTGCAGCCTTCTTATTGAGTCATCTTGCTTGTGTGCAGAAACAGAAGCTTTCCTTATACTTCCCAACAATTAAGGGCCACATTAAAGCTGAAAAAATATATAAATACATATATACATAAATAAAGAAAAAACATAGAGGCGTTTCAACTAAAAAAAGGAGGATACAGCTGCACGCTGTAGAAATGCTCACTGAAAGAGCTTTACCAACAAAATAGGGCTGAGCGCCTCCTTTAAAATTGTAATTTTTATATTTCATAATTTTTATTTGATAACACCTTTAGAACTTTGATGTAGGAGGATTGGCTCGAACCACCAACCATTGAGGTACAAGTCACAATGCTTACTGGATGTGCCACAGACACTGGCCTTGTAAATATGCTCCAAGGAATGAAAATGAAATGAACTGAAAAATGGGGCCACGCGCGCCGTAAATACACTCTGTTTTTACATTAAAGGAGCGCTGTGAAAGGAGTGGGCGGGCCAACCTCCGACACCAAGCAGAAGGGCTGCTCGATCCATGAAATGAACTCCGCTGCACACGCGGACTGGAGTCCCTTAACAAAAGCCAGCCGCAGGCGCGGACTGGAACAGGCACAATATAGAAACAAAGTTGAACAGAGGGAATGGAGCGAGCGGGCTACTCGGCGCCGCCCTCCAAGTCCCAACAGATCCTCAGAAGGGACCGGCATTACTTAATGGAGACCCATGCACGTCGGCCTGAAGCTAAAGCTTCTGACAGGCCCGCGCGCGTTGGGTAAAGACACCAAAGAGAAACCCTTGCAACATTAATGCGCGCATAAAACTTAAGTCTTTTTTGTACTTGCAAACCCAGCAAGTATATAACGTATACCAATAAACTACACAATACAACATATTATATCAACTATTTGATAATTATTGACCAACATGCAAATCACAACTAGAAGGAGTGACTTAGCTGTGGTGTCAGCAGCAAAGAAAGAGGAGTTGGTTTTAGAGTAATGGACTTATATAAGGAAGGGTCCCTGCTCATTGGTCTCCTGCAGGGCATGACCTGTCCTCCATGATGGATTGCGGAGCTCCCTTACATTGACATTGAACTTTTTTAGTTCTGTTGTTTACAACTTTTTTGTGTGTAAAAGTTTTTTCTTTACTGCTGTGGTTTCAGACTAAAGATTGTTATGCATAATATGAGCCTCCTGTCTTGTCATAGAATTTCCGCCGTGTTAACTTTCACCGGCTTTCGCCTTTCTCTAATCCCACTACATGGGTTGCCGAGTAAATATTCTCTGGCTTTAACCTTGTGGCCTGTGAACTTACATGACTCTGGAAAAACTGCACCCAAATAGGGCAGTTAAGGTCAAACACAGATTCTATTAGAACCTTTATCTAAATCATAACTCAAGGGCTACAAGGTCCCCGATCCTTCATCCCCACAACACGTGCAGCACTTATCCATCTACGCAACACGTGCATTAAATCTTCTTTCTCCGCAACATGTGCAGCAATCTTCATACCACGCAGCATGAGCAGCTTCCCTCGCAACACGTACAGCATCTCTTGGAATATCATCTTTGCATCATTCACTGAATCATCTTGCTTTAGTTGTTAAATATGGACTAAGCTGTTTCTGGTAAGAAATCATTAACTCTCTGAAAACGAGTAAGTCTAACCTTTGGTGCTTTCTGCTAGAATAACGCAAATGCTGCATATGAATTAACCCTCTCCTTTTTTCATTTCCTTGCACTCCTATAGTCAGCAAATTCATTGCCTCCATATGCCGTCCTGTTTCCTTTAATATCCACTGCTTCCATCTTTCTGGAAACCGTCTCACAGCCTTCATGGGTTTTCTTCCCAGGGAGGCTTTCCCCATTCTTACTTCTGCCCTAGTAATCTATTCTCAGGGCCAGAGGTGAGATTGGAAAGGCTCCCCGCCTTGCCTCCTTTTCTTCCCGGCAGGTAAGGGTTCAGTGAACCACTGTCTTTCTAATCACATTGTAAAGTCATGACAGATAGCAACGCCTAAAAAAAAATTGAACAACAAATACAGCAATTTATAGCTGGAATGCAAACCCTAACCACAGAGATGCAAAATCTCAAAACTGAAAATGCTGTTCTAAGGCAATTGGTCGCTCATCCTCCCACAGAATTTGACCCACCCCCAGGAGCCTTAACGAGAGGGAGGTTTGATGGAAACTCCAAGAAACTCTGAGAGTTTCTTGATTCACTTGTGGTCCAATTCTCTTTCAAACCTGCATATTTCCCAACAGACCACACTAAGGTCGGACACATGATTTCAAATCTAGGGGCTGCCTACTGGCTTGGGCAACTACTAATAACCCCTTTTTAGACTCATATCCTGGATTTACTAACAGTATCGGCACCATGTTTGGCGGCAAGAAATAGTCATATCGGCGCAAGAACATCTTCTGGACTTTAAACAAGGAACCATGGACACATTGACATTCGCGACCCAATTCAAACAAACGGCACACAAATAGTATAGTGTGTGAAATTGAAACATGGTAGGTTGTTCATGTTAGAGGGGGGAGTTTGTGGGCCATTTCTACATGGTCAGAAGGTTATTAATGGTTTCTGTGTGAGTGGAGATTTTGGCCAAAAAGCTGTCATGGATTGTCTAACATTAGGAAGCATCCTCAGTGATTGCCTTATTAAAAGCGGGTGGGTCCTGAAAAACTGTCAGTATCTTGAAGAGGTCACTAGCATTCGAGCGAGCATTGTTAATTTGTTTGGTGAAGTAGGAAGAAGTAATAGCACCCTTAAATTTCTTAGCAGCTAATTTGTACTGAAGCAGAGATGTAGGGTTGGGGTTTTTACGCCATGCTCTTTCACAGGCCCTTTTCGCTTGTCTAGCCGAAATAACATTATCAGAGAACCAGGTGTTATGAACCAGGTGTTATGACGCACCTCAGGCTTGATATTTGTATGCTTCAGGGGAGGCAGGTCAGAGATGGCTTGTTTTAAAGTAGCAGTAAAATACTCCACTAAAGGGGACAACTCAGAGAAGCTAGACAATGGTTTTAGTTTCGATGATAGGTTGGTCAGGAGGCTATCTGATGGAACATTTTGAAAGTTACGAACTAGCTTGGTGCTGCGAGATAGAGCGTTCCTTTGAGCTATAGGTTCCGGAAGATTGAGTGTAGCCTGAATCAGAAAGTGGTCGGACCATGCACAAGGTAGGACCTGCAAATGGGAGATGGAGAGATTCATGTTTCAAATGATCAATCTTCATTCCAATTCTGGTTTGGACAGCAGGAGTTTCTTTACCTCCCCACCCGTAATGGCTTACCATTAAACCTTGAAGGATTCCAGTGAATCAATGAGGCCTCCGCCCCGGTATCAATAAAGGCGGGGACCTCCTGTGTATTTCCTGCTTGTCAAAACTATTTTACATTCACATGAGGCAGTCTATCCACCTTAACCACAATCCTATTCGTAATATGAATGTACGTATCTAGACTCTGTCTCCAACATTGTGCTCACAACCTTCTGTAGCTCAGCATAAGTCAGCTGGTATGAGAGAGGTGTCCCCAGGGACTCCTCCTCTGTCCCCTCCTCAGGCAGTGCAGAAGGAACCTTTCCCCATTGGACTTATTGATATCTTGCCCTTTGGCTTGCATGTATCGCTCCATTCCATCTAGTCCTCTCTTCTTATAAAGCTGATACATTTCTCGGGTTTCGATCCCATCAATGTCTTCCTGCGGCACTCTATATTTTAATAACGGCAAAAACGGATCCTTTCAAGATACCCGGGAATTGCGGCTATCAAATATCCTTCCAGGGGTTCGTCTCACTGTGCCCCTCACTCTCTCTCTCTCTCTCTCTCTCTCTTTCTCTCTCTCTCTCTGTCTCTCTGTCTCTCTCAGTCTTTTCTCTGCTTTATCCCATTCCCCCAGATCAGCCAACTGTCTGATAGCATCCACTTACTTCTGTTACTTTACCAGTCATCCAATGGGCCTCATTATGAGCATGCCTGTCCGGTAACAACAGTGCTGGTAAGCCTACCGGCACTGTTGTTACCCGACCGGCACACTCTGAGTATGTCCAGCCCACCTGCACTCGCCTGCACACTTTCCGGGAAGCTGGTGCTTCCCTAATCCCCATTCCCATTGAGTCCTATAAGGGACTCAATGGGAATGGGGATTAACATTTTTCCAGCGTCAGACTACCAGGAACACCGGAGTCATAATAGGCATGTAAAATTCACGACACTGGCGGCAACCTGCCGATTTTACTGCCACGGCTACTGCCGGTCTCGTAATATAGCCCAATTACATTTTTGTACGCCAGAGGGGCAGTTCAAATAATGGTATTTTGGGCTGAGACCGATAATGCTACTACCCCCAAATGTTCGGGCATATCAACATGAATGGCTTTCTTCATGGCATGTTCTCTCAGCCTCTGAATCGCCTCCCTCAATGTGTACAATTTTTTTCTCCTCGCTGGGCCAGTCTGATGCCATCGGATACTTGCAATTGCACCCTTTTGTAGCCAATTGTAATAGCGACACTTGTGGTTCTCTCCCATCTTGATCATGAGGTGGTCCCACATGCTGAATATGTGTTTCCTGTGATAATGGTAGAAACCTAGCAGCATTGGTCGTATCCACTAGAATACCCACAGCATCCCCATCAAATAACCGAACCATCCAGGTCAACAGAAACTCACCAGTCCTCTGTTTCAATCGATTAATTATCTCCCCAACCTCCTGCTGAGAGTAATCCTAACGTTGTCATATCCACTAAACCACCTCCCGGATTATTCGAATTCGGCCCAGCTTGCCTGCGCATGACTGGTTGAGCAGTCACTTCTTTCCGACCAGGCTCTAGCTTGGACGGGACTTACCCTTCTGACCCACTCTTTGAGCTGGTACTATCAAAAACATCTCTGTCCCATTGATCGGGATCCCAGTCAACCCCAGCTGAGGTAATTATGGTTGCTACCTTTCGGGTGTTCACCCTCCCTCTTCCCTTTCATTTATATTGAGCAACTCTCACAGCAGCTCCCTCGGCTACTGCTTGATATTTATTTATTTAATTTATTTATTTTGACATTTAGATACCGCACCGTACTCGGAGGCATCTGGATGCTTTTACTTAAGTAGAATAGTTACATTAATAGCTTGCATGAGTGTTCAGTTACATAGGTTTCTTTCATAGGTTACAGCCATTAGTTACATTGGGCACAATTTGGAAAGATTTGCCTTGTGTTATGGGGAGCTACATCAAACATGCAGTTACAGGTGTGTCAGTAACGACAAGCATTTTTGGGTGCATTGTTGGAAAGCCCTGCCTCATGTTATGGGGAGCTTCATCAATCATGCAGTTACAGGTATGTCAGGGGTGACAACATTTCGGGGTGCATGGTTGGAAAGCCTCACCTTGTGTTATGGTGAGCTCCCTCAATCATGCAGTTACAGGTAAGTCAGGTGCGACAAACATTTTTGGGCGCACGGTTGGAAAGCCTCACCTCGTGTTATGGGGAGCTACATCAATCGGAACTCCAGCTGACTTCCTCACCGTCAGCTGTGCAGAGGATCGCCATGGCACTGGAGTGCCTGAAGATGCCTTCCGTCCCACAACATCAGCTGACTACACCATCAGTTGTGCAGAGCATCGCCGTGGCACCGGAGTGCTTGATTATGCCCCTCACGTCCATTACATGCCACAAGCTTCAAGGAAAGCCTAAGATGGGCGCCACCATGGTTGCCATAGGAACCAGGAATCAACAAACTGAAACTGAGGCCCGCATTTGGTCCCTTGGTCCAGTCCGCCCATCCCCTCCTGCCTTTAATGGAGGGGAGGTACACCGCCAAGCGAAGCCGCAGAGGAGCGAAGGCCTGGAGAAAAGGCCAAGCTCACTCTCTGCAGCTCCGCTGCGAGTGGAACACCAGCTGACTTCCTCACTGTCAGCTGTGCACAGCATCGTCGTGGCACCGGAGTGCCTGAAGATGCCTTCCGTCCCACAGCATCAGCTGACTACACCATCAGATGTGCAGAGCATCGCCGTGGCACTGGAGTGCTTGATTAAGCCCCTCACATCCATTACATGCCACAAGCTTCAAGGAAAGCCTAAGATGGCCGCCGCCGTGGTTGCCATAGAAACCAGGGATCAACAAACGGCAACTGAGGCCCGCAATTGGTCCTTTGGCCCAGTTCGCCCCTCCCCTCCTGCCTTTAATGGAGGGGAGGTACACTGCCAGGCGAAGCCGCAGAGGAACGAAGACCAGGAGAAAAGGCCAAGCTCACTCTCTGCAGCTCTCCACTGCTCGAAGGTGCAGAAGGCTTCCAACCTATGCCCATTACTAGGTAAGCGCAACTCGAAAAACCCTTGATGCTTGTATCCCTAGCATAACCCTGCAAAAAGACCGACTGCGCGCGCGCACAATCCGGTCTCCAGCAAGCACATTCTGCCCGAGCAGTCTGCTAAGACTATCCGGCCTCAGGGCAAGACTTGATAGCTACTCAGGGCCATGACTACTCCCCCAGTCGCTAGTCAACACTTGTCTGTACTTCCCTGCAAGCACAGCGCTCACCAAGGCTGCCCACACTCACCCCTGGACTCCAACTCCCACCAAGCCTCTCTGAGGCTACACCCCCTTCCTCAACCGGCTCCTTCCTACGCCCAACAGGCCGGAGCACGATAGGGTAAGCTTCCGTCCAGCTGCCCTCAACATACCGATAGGCAACAATGTTGCTCCACCCACTGGTGTATCTTCCGCACCGCCGGAAAACCGGCCTCCTCAATACTCCATCATTGACCACCTGGAAGACACTGAAGCACCCAACAGCACTGAAGCAGAAATCAACGATTCTGCCCGTAATTATGTATCTCCCACTTTTAACACACCCACCACAGTGGCTTGCTTGCCGCACATCTTTGTGTCCTTTAACACTACCCTGCCTACTTTTATTATGCCTTGTACCATTGCTGCATGTACTGCCTTACCATGTATTACTGCTAACACGACTTGCAATGTACCCCCACCTACCTCATGCACCCCACTGCTACGCAATGTTCATCACGCTATCCTGCCTACTGCCAAGGTGCCCTGTATTGTTCAGCCACCATGCACTGGTGTGCCCTGTATTATTCAGCCACCATGCACTGATGTGCCCTGTATTATTCAGCCACCAAGCCCTGATGTGCCCTGTATTATTCAGCCACCAAGCACTGATGTGCCCTGTATTGACATGCCACCATGCACTGGTGTGCCCTGTATTGACTTGCCACTATGCACTGATGTGGAAACTGCTTGCAATACACTCACACCTGTCTCATACGCCACACCGTCATGCAACGACAACCTCAACCCCTTAAGTACTACTGCTCTGCCTTCTCCAGGCTCACCCGCCCCTTCCCCACACCCTGAAGCCAACCTCAAATGTGCCCTGATCAACTCTCGCCCCCTACCAGGTCATGCACTAGATACACATGACTTGGTCACCAGCAACAAGCTTGACCTCCTCTTCCTTAGCGAAACTTGCCTAACAGAGTCCTTTCGGACCCACCCTCACCTTGGCAGTACCCGAGGGGTACATTATCTACAGATAAGACCCTCCTCCCACAGAGGGGGTGGTGTCGCCATCATCGCCAAGGATTCCCTATCCATCAGGACCATTGAGAAGGACCTTGATCAGAACTCTGATTATCTCCTACTCAAACTCAAGCTCTCAGACATTTGCACCGATACCATCCACCTCATTCACCATCCGCCCGGCCCCTCCAATGACTTCCAATATGCCCTGACCCACTCCCTCTCAGAAAACCTTAAAAACACATCCAAAATTCTGCTCCTGGGGGACTTTAATTTAGGTCTTAATGACCCTAAAGATCCAGAAGCCAAAAACCTCAACAAATCACTGCGCACCTTGAGGTTAGCGCAAGCCATCTCCAGCCCCACTCACATCAAAGGATGCACCCTATATTGGGTTGCTCGCTAAGCTACCCTGTGATCACCCCACAACCCTGGTCTGATCACCACTGACTATATTCTGTTCAACATCCTCACCTCCAGAGGTCCTCCACCGCCCACCATCACTCTTCCTGCATCCATCGCCCGTAGCTCCAAACTTCTCACCCACGACAACCTATCTAAGCATCTCAGGGTACATGCTCTACTACCTCCCATCACCGACGACCATGATTGCCTTGCCAATGACTTCAAGAAAGTCATCATCCAGGCTGTTGACCTGATGGCACCTCTCACCCTCTAAAAAGCTAAGAAGTCCAAACATTCTAACGCCTGGCACACTCAGGATCTCCTTAAATTACGTGGCGAAAAAAGGACTGCTCTCAATACATGGATCAACAACCCCACAAGGCCACTAGAACCGCCTTCAAATCCATCTCGAACCATATAAAATTGCCATCACCAATGCTAAAGCCTCATCCTACAAGACCAGGATAACTAATGCTAAATCCGGAAGTAGAGAAATATTTGCTATTTTCAGAGAACTTGAGACCCCCATCTCTCCCCCATCTCCAATAGTGAAGTATGAAGCCTGGTGTAACGCCATTCAGTCTGCCATGCTAAGCAAACTGGAAACCCTGCAAGCCAAAATCCTCACACACCAACAAGATCTCACTAAACTGATCTCCAGCACTCAAGCTGTCCCCACGCCAGGAGACAAGCCCACCTTATCCCCTGTGTTTGACTTCAAAGATATGAGTGAGAAGGAGGTCTCCTCACTTCTCCAATTCATCAAACCATCCAATTGTAAGGGTGACGCCTGCCCCGCACAAGTCATCATGGACTGTGCCCCCTCCCTAGCCCCTATAATCACAGCATACATCAATGCCTCCTTCCGTTCAAGCTACGTCCCAGTGGGACTTAAGGAAGGGTAGGTTTGTCCGCTCCTAAAAAAGCCCTCCCTTGACCCCCCAAACCCAGGGAACTACAGGCTGATCACCACCGTCCCCTTCCTGTTGGGAAGGGGATAAAGCAGCCTACTTGCAAATTCAGAAATTCCTAGAAGACAACCACCTCCTAGGACTCAGGCAATCAGGATTCAGACCTCGTCATGGGACCGAAACAGCTCTTCTTGACCTCAAAAACCAAATCGATGATCTCAGAGACGAGGCAAACCTGCACTTCTCCTACGGCCTCTCAGCAGCTTTCGATCTGGTCGACCACAAAACCCTCTGCCAGCACCTCTCGTCAGTAGCCTACTTCTCTGACAGGGCTTGCAAATGGATTGACTCATTTATAAAAGACAGAGCAATGAAAGTGTTCTCTGATTCTTCAAGCGCTAACTCCAGCACCATCAAATGGGGGGTCCCGCAAGGCTCCTGCAGGGCCCCCACCCTCTACAACCTCTTCACAAGGCCACTGTTCATAATCCTGGACTCCCTTGGCATCTCATACATGAACTATGCTAATGACAGCCAGGTACTCACCCCCCTCTCGGGTGATTACCAGGCCAACCAGAACACCCTCAATTTAATCTACACAACAATCCAATCTTGGATGGCAGAAAACTGGCTATGTCTCAACAGTGAGAAAATCAAACTACTGCTAGTTGGTCCCCCCTCCACCTTGAGCAAACTGGATAACAAATATTCCACCTTCTCCATTGACAAAATCCCCATCACTGTCACCTTCCATCAAAACACTAGGTGTTTACCTCGAACCTGACCTAACTATGGAGAGGCAGGTCAATGCCAAAGCCTCCTCTTCTGCCTATCATTCTAAACTCATCAACGCAGTCACACCCTTCCTGTCTCAACAGAACTGCCTCACCATCGCCAGGACCATAATTGGCTCCTGGCTTGACTACTGTAATGCACTACTCATCGGCACTTCTGCCAAGAATGTCGCGAAACTCCAAATCGTTCAAAATAACGCGCTCAGAGGCGCCACCGGCCTCACGCGTAGAGAACACATCTCGGTACTTAGAAGACAGGTCCGTTGCCTCCCAGTCAAGGAGAGGATCACATTCAACGCCCTGGCCTTGACTCACAAGTGCCTTCACGACATTGCCCCCCCTTGCCTGTCATGTAGAATCACCAAACCCGCCACCCTCAGACCTTCCAGATCCCCTTACTCTAACCTCCAATCGGTTCCCAGAACCTGTAAGGCCCGGGCCGGTGGCTCCAGCTTCCCTGCTGTCGCCCCCCTACTCTGGAACTCCCTACCAGCTCACATCAGGATAATTGAATCCAACTCAGCCTTTCGCAAAGCCATCAAAACTAACCTCTTTGTTTGACTGCTTTAACATGGATTCTATGATATTATGCACCTGCGTGTATTCTGTGATACTCTGTAAACACTTTCTCTGAACTGAACTGTAACAAGCACCCTTGGGCGGCTTCCTTGTAACCCTTAATCAAGCCTTCTTAAGCTCTGATCTAGCGCCTTGATGACTACGGGCTGTAGTGCGCTCTGCAAATTTAAATAAATAAAATAAATAAATCACGCAGTTACATGTAAGTAGGGTGCAACATATATTTTCGGTGCACATGTCAAAGATGCAGTTACAGGTAAGCCAGTAGTAACAGGTATGTTAAATACAACACAGTGCAAGGCAGCGAAACATTCAGTTTTAGAAAGTAAGCAGTAGCAGCAGCGTGTTGTTAAAGGGAGAAAGGAAGTAACTTCTGAGTACAATATGCTGTAATAAAAAAATTAGCAAGGCTCAGCCTTATCATGATACAATTTCATTTGAAGCTGCTGCATTAACCCAATATGTTTCTCAGCAGCCAGCTCCTTTTCCAATATTAAAACATGCGCCTGCAGTTCTACATTCTGTTGGTCTACCCTTCTAAATGCATGCAACAAAATCCACCTAGGGCGGACCACTCCTTCCCCTTCTCCACGGGCATCTGTTGCAGGGACCCTGCCACTTCAGCCAGACTCGCCTCTTCTAGACTCGTATCCCAGGTCTCACTCAAACCTGTGCCACATGCCGAAGTCTGTGCCACCTTTTCATATGGGTTCTTTGTCCACCCTGGGATTGTCACCTCAGGAAAGTCTCCACCTGCGGAGCTTCCTTTTTTCCTGAATAGGGAACTCATGATGTCAATGAATATTTCACGTCCCCTACCTCAAAACATACTCGCTTTCCTTCTGATCACAAAAAGAGAATTGCATGTCTGAGTCCAAGTTCGCTGGGTTCTTTGGCATCAACAACAGCACAAAGAGGCTGCTCCCAGTGCCAAAAGGTTTTGCTTCGCCGTTGTGTGTAGTTACCCTAGAGGTCACTTCCCAGCCTACCCAGACCACAGGATCTTGGACTCAGGGAGGTAATAACCCACACAGACCAATAGTTAGAATATGATTGGCTCTTTACGGGTCCTTTATTCACACAACATATAGACATACACCAAACACTATAAATGAATGAGGTTGATTACACATAAACACATACATCAAGATAACTAAAGAGAATATTTCACCGTTAGAGTAGTTGAGGATGGGTAACTTCATATCCGCCACTACAACACTACCCAGTCCCAAAGCAGGTGGGCATAGAGAGATCACATGTTCTAACAGGGTCGGGAGTGGAGTGCCCTCCATCTCAGCGAGACTTCCTCAACCTGGGTTCCAATTCTGAAAAAACTACTACCTGGATAACCCTCTCTTATGGGGAAAACATCCCCACCCACCATAGGTTACCAAACCACCCCTAGCCCAAGGACAGGCAACAAGCATGGGGGCACAGAGTGGAAAACTCCAGTTAATAGTGGAAAAACTCAGCTCGTCTCCCGCACGCTCGCACCCAGCACCCTTTATCAATGCACCTGCACAGCTCTGACTCCCTCCTTGGCGCTTCCTTGATCGAACAATGCGCCAACTATCCCTCTAAATGACCTCATCTGCTTCCAAATATAAACATTGGAACTGTGCAACTGCGGCAGACCTCATGTCTGTTTACAGAAACATATACGTCCTTTGCGGTTATGAAAATGAATGTCCAAGATGGCTGCGCACCGGCACCATCTTTTTTAGCTAATTTTCACACACGCATTACAGTCGGTAAAGGACAAGGATAAATATAGTGGTATTATGATATAGATCCAGCTTAATTAAAGTATATTCACTTTTATCAAGGCTGGATAAAGAGCAGGTGTGCACTCTAAAACAGTCCCTCAAGATAATAATGGTGCTGCCACCTTTCAAAGTCAAATGATTTGTTCACATGACAAGTCCTTTGCTTCCAGTAACATGACTCATGACTCATAATATCATTTTCACATTAATAAGACACTGACAACAAAAAGATTACACAAAAGTCAGGATTTCCACAATCTTCTACTGTCTCCCAACGCGTTCTGAGTTAAATAAACGCATCTTTCTTCAAGGACTATCCTCTGTCTTCCTACAAACAATAGCAATATGAACATTAACCCCCTTCTATATTTCTTTGAAACTACCACGTTATGAGAATTTTGGGTTATGCATAGTACTGACCCCCAGAGAATATAACTCACCATAAAGTGAGAAGTACCTGCAACAGAGAGGTTTCCATTAGTCCTTTCTTGAGTATATACAAATACACATAGCTCTAGATCTCCTCAAATAGTGACTCTATATCCCCTGCTCTGAGAGTCACTCGCACCATCGAGACCAGCTTTTTCATGTCACTCTTACACCTGGAGCAATCTGCTGTTGGTCGGTTTCGTCCCCACAGTAATAGCCTTCTTCAGCCACTGACTCGTTGCCACATTGATACAAGGGTTTTATCTTAGGTAGGACTTCGAAGAGCCAGCCTGGGGCAACAGAGTTGTCTCAACCAGATGTAGACTTAACCACTCTCTTAAGGTAGCTAGGCTGAGCAGTCAAGTCAAACTAAGGAAGGAGAGGCCACTGTTATGTAGTACAGATAACCATTTACAAATATGTGCAGTAAAAATAGTCTAGTTTTTTAATCTGGAATGTTGGCTGACCAAGCAGCAGCTTAAACTCTTAAGTTTTGTTGAAAAGGTAAACAACATAAGCAACATTTTAATTTAGATAGTGTAGCACTTCTCAGGATCTGTTAATCAAATTGTTAAAACATCACATAACACAAAACCCAGAAATTGGCATATTGAAAGTCCTTTGCTTCCAGTAACATGACTCATAATATCCTTTTGACATTAATGAGACACTAACAGCACATAGATTAAACAAAAGTAAGGATTTCCACAATCTTCTACTGCCTCCCTACGCGATCCAGAAAAATAAACATATCCTTCTTCAAGTGTTATCCTCTGTCTTCCTACGAACAATATCAACTTTAACCTTGTCTATATTTCTTTGAAAGTACCAAGTTATGAGAATGTTGGGTTATGTAGAGTATAATTCACCACAAATTCAGAGGTACCTGCAACAGAGAGGTTTCTATCGGACCGTTCTCGAGTATATACAAATAACCTTAACAGCTTTCAAGCGTAAACCCAGAAGTCACTTTCTTACCCCTCCTCACTTGGCTCAACACCAGCACATAGGGCCTCATTACAACTCCGGCAGTAGCCGTGCCGGTAAAATCGGCAGGCTGTCGCCGGAGCTGTGTTTTTTTCTTCACGGAAACACTGGGGATTACAACCCTGGTGTTCCTGGAAGTCAGGCACAGGAAAATCGTTAATCCCCATTCCCATTTGAGTCCCCTAGGACTCAATGGAAATGGGGATGATGGAAGCACCAGCCGGTACTATCGTGAAAGTCTGCGGTAGGCTTACCGGCACTGTTGTTACCGGACCAGCACACTCGTAATGAGGCCCACAGTTGTTTACCACCAACATACAATCAGTTAGACGGTAAATCCACCAATATCTGGTAACATAAATCTCAATAAGAACTACCACCATGTATAATGGAGAGTTGGAGACTACAATCACGGTGTTTCAAATCACATAGATTCTCACCAGATGGTAGATGTATTAACACGAGCAGCGGGGCACAAGACTGGAAACCAGTAGAGTGCCTCTCGCTCATAATTTCAAGCTAACATACTCGGTGGCAAAGAGTCAGTGGCTGAAGAAGGCTAATACTGTGGGGATGAAACTGGAGTAACAGCAGATTGCTCCAGGTGTAAGAATGACATGAAAAAGCTGGTCTCAATGGTGCGAGTGACTCTCAGAGCAAGGGATATAGAGTCACTAATTGAGGGGATCTGAAAAATCTTCTTAAATGACTCTAACATCGGAGTGAGCCCCTGATATTGGGCCGCATCCTTGCTGATCCTGTGTGCTGCAGGACTGCTGAGGATAAGGTCCTATATTCTGTACTAATGAATGACAATATCTGTATGGCTTCCCCTTGCAGCAGAATATCATATGAATATTGGAAAAGCTGACAATGCATGATCGATTTATTAGCAGAGAGGCGTGTGTAGGCTATAGCTGGATGAGAATCCTGTTGCGTTACGTTGGGGAGGGAGGAGTAAACATGTCTGTGCGTTCATGCTCCTAAAAAATGCGCACATGCATTTCTTGTGACAATGTTAAAATTCAATAAAAATGTAAGGCCAAAAATGTACAATTGAAAGCAAAAATTCTTCGATAAAGTTTGCACCTAAATAGTTCATATAGCTAAAGAAATCATCTCCTCCATGATCTGAATTCAGGCATAGTTGGAATATAGAGACATAACTCTTAAATGCATAAGAGTCTAACTCACATTACAAATTCGTAGTGGGGTATACAGAACGGTACCTCACACCTGGAGCTAGTGCAAGGTGTGTCTGTTGCACTTCAAAATACAAAGAAGGATTTCCATTTCCTTCATATATCAAATTTCAACTTTGTCTGTATTCTGCCATTGCGCCAGGCTCAATAACCAAACATTAAATTGGTGCTAATCCAAAAGTAGTTTATTCAGCTGGGATTTTAGTTGATTGAATCAATTCATGAGTCATATTCAAAAAGTTTACAGTTTACACCTGTTTCGGCCATCAGGCCTTTCTCAAAACAGGGCACATTGGTTATATTGCTGCTCAAATGGTCATCTATTTAAATATTAATAGACATCTATGAAAAACAAATGTATCGACTGAAAATTGGCGTTGTTAGTAGGTAGGATTGGTAAGGGAAGAGAGTCAAAAAGGTTTGATACTGTATTAATAATGAGTTTACATAACAAGTAATTGGCAGAACAGATTCTGATCTCTATATTGATTAGGTAAATCACTCATTTGGTACCATTTAATTCCCACTTTTCACTTAATTCCTACATTAAATATGTTGTTTGATCAATGAGCCATATTATCATACTCACATTCTATAGTCGAAGTACTAGGATACCTGAGTTTAATTCTTGCAATCACTGATAACCGGGATAGATCCAATCTACGAAAAAACCATAACTATGCAGCATGGTAAGCTCCCGTAATTGATCCGTCAAAGTAGTAGTATGGTAAACTTTTATGTTAGCCACATCATGTCCACATCCTATTATTTGTACGTGTCATGATGCCTACCCCCGGGGACCTAGACCAAGTCCACCAACCCCGGAAGCAGACATCAAGTTGTGCTAAGCAAACCCAACAACCCCTGCTAGGGGCTATTTGGGTGTTGTCCTGGTGCCTATGGTGCCAGGCTCATATGGAGAGTCAGTCCTGGTGCCATGGGCGCCAGGCTCATAGATTACAACTTACCTGATGCAGACCATGCTGCCAACTCACCTGATGCAGACCATGCTGCAATAGCTCCAAGCCAAAGGAGGCTTGGAAGGGACTACTTTACCTAAGGGACTATTTTTTACTCGGGTGGGGCTGGGGAGGAATACTTACCTGGGACTATGTTGGAGGCTATTTAAACCACACCCGAAGAGCAGCACACGATTCACGTTATTCTGCATCCAGCAGCGAAACGCTCACCGTGCCTACAAGTCTGCATCCAGTCTTCTGCCACGCCCGCCTCGAGTCCGGAGCTCCTAGAAAAAGGGGAGAGAAGGGGAAAAGGTTAGAACAAGAGCAATACTTTTGATCCTTACCTGAGTTCCCGATCCATCATGCCTTCGAGCTGGAAGAAAGAAGTTATTTTATGCGCGTCGCCTCACCGGCAGCAGCGCCGCGCTGAACTCACCGGACTTCGCAGCATCTTGACGACAAACAAGGGGAAACCTCCTCAACACAATAGACTTACCTGATTTTACCACCGGAGGCATTATTCCCCAAAACTTCATATTTTTTCTCAGCGCTTGAATAAGGGAGAAAGCAATAGGTTACATATTGACATTATTTTATCGAACTGTGTTGGATAATACAAATCCTTACCTGAATATTACCGGTTGCCACGAGGAACTCTTCGCTATGGTCAAGCTGCAACCTGCAAGGAATCGGACAAGAGTGAAAGTCAGACATTTGAACTCTTACGAACTACATACTTATGGCGTCTTGCTGGGAATCTCAGAGTCAATATTGTTCTGGAACTAACCAATTCCTTCGAGCCAGTGAAGCAACTGGTTATCAATGCGCCCCTGTGCTCAATGCAGGATGGAGAGCTCATCTTTCCAAATCATCAGGTGAGACTATAAGAGGGGACACCAAAGGTGATCAGTGGGGAGAACAGCGGGAGTGGGGAAGGGTTAACGCTCAACTCCACGGGTGGTTAATTCCCTTTCTCCATTTGCAGAAGAATATTCCTATGGGCCAAGCAAACGAAGCTAGGTGGACCAGTCCAGTCCGTCATCTCGGCACTATGCATCACATTGGTGGAGGCCGCGGCTGTTCAGTTCAGATCGACGCTCCTGTGGGAGCCGGGTGAGCGTAACAGTACGATGGTTTTTAACTTGCTAGCAAAATATACATTTATCAAATTTGATACAAGAACTTTAGGTAGAGTCCCATTCCTTTAACTTGCATTCTTAGGGTTAGTTTCTCCTCTCATGTGACCTGATTATATCACAAAGTCGATAACGTATCTCATGCATAGTTGTTTTGGACTCAATAGCAAAACATAGATTAATTGAATATGCTACAGAAATTTTTGTATAAATGCCAGTCAAATAAATGTTAGCTCTTCGGGTCAGTTCCTCCTCTCATATCACTCATTTATCTCACAAAAGTAGAATGCTTATAAAAGAAATCTCCAAATATAGCTAAAATGTAGCCTATGTCTTACATTACACTGGCTGTTTGTATTATTGACCATTGTATATGATTAGTTAAGCATTCTGGTTAAGAATAAGCATCTTACCTCCATGTTCAATCGTAATAGCAGCCTGTGTCTGTAAAGTCCAGACCGGCCGCCTTTTTGGAAGTGCCTTTTACGCTTCTGGTCCATGTCATGTGACCGGCGACTAGTCGCGTCCCATTTTCGCAGCTTTAAATAGTCAGAATAAAGCACTCTTAAAACCCTACCATGCCCAAAAATGTGCTTTCTTGTGTTTATTCATAATACAGCATTATAAATTTGCCTTTTTATCAATATTTTGTAAAGTTACATGTTTGTGTTTTTGTTACCATTTAACTATTAAAACTAAATATCCTCTTTATTCTTTCCATACAGGTTCTAGTAAGCACATAGGTCCTATTATAGGTATTAAACTACCCTTTCCAAAATTTCCTATTGAGGCTGAGTTAATGGCCCACGCTCATTAAGTTATGGTAGGAGGGGGAGGCAGTGCAGCAGGGTACCTTTATTGAGTTAGGTTGTTTGAACATATGGACAATCTGTTCAGGGTTAAATAATCACCCATACATATCCTTGTTCATTTAAATCATAACACATAAACCCTCTTATGAAGTTACTCGTGAAAACAAATTGTAAAAAGTACCTATTTAGTAGTCAAGTTGTTATTCTTTTTTTTGTTGCCTTTTTACCCATATTTACAACTAATATGTTTGGTTGTGTGATGGGCCTTGTAGAAAAGAACTCATTTCATGATCCAAATTCAGACCAAATTCATGCATCTCACACATTCTCTGGATTTTTAGCCAGGCTCCTGTAATCTCTAGGCACTTCACGGTGTGAAACGTCAGTCAGATATAATCCCAAACCAGAGAATTGCCCAGAAAGTGGGAGATGTAGCTCAGAGCTAATTCCCAATTCTGAATATAGTCAATAAACGCAACAGCGTTGGATTTGGTTAACAATCAGTTGTTCCCTACACTGCTGAAATAAGGGTTTAGGTCTACTTGCTCGAAAATATTTGAACTTTTGCCAATTTGACCTATTTTGTTTTGGTTGTTTTTTTTGGTCAGAACTGCAGGGGGAGACCCCTCGCAACCCCCCCCTACCTCCCACCTTAACCTATTCCCGTACCCCACCCCATATATTTTTTTAATTTGACCGAAAAAAAACGATCAAATAAATTCGGTCAAATCGAAAAGGTCAAATGTTTTTCAATCAAGTAAGCTAATACCGAAATAAGAGGGTCTTCTTTACTTCATCCTAAAGTGGCTGAGCAGCATTGCGAGGGTATTCTCTGTGGCTAATCTAAACCACCTTTCAGCAATCAACTGAATCGTCACGGCGAAACTGCTAGGCATAAGGTTTGCTCAAGACTGTAGCACCCAAATGTCAGCCCATTCAAGGTTTTTTCTAGGGCGTTAACAAGCTTCCAGTGCATCTTCAAAGAACACAAGTGAAATGTCACATAAATCGGTATAGATAGATAATACGTGAAGAGGAAAACCACAAATGCCGCTCTGAAATGCTCAAGCTAGCAGTGACCCAGAGAAGAGGCCTGTTGTGATAGTGGCCACTTGCTTAAAAGAAAAAGATGCCCTCCCTGGAAACAGATGTGTAAATGATGTTTAGATTGGAACAGATGTTTAGATTGGAACCAATACCATTTTCAACAACCAAAAACATTTGTATAATTATATTTGTTTATATTCTTGTTTCTAAATCTTTTTTGGTATCAAACATGTTTAGATTTGAAATATGCCCCCAGCGCAAAAGTCTGACCACAATATTGCTTAATGTTTTCTGATTTTACAGTTTTGCACTAAGAACTCCCAAGTCTCAATACGTTCATCTAGTTGTCTGGGACTTGTATCCATTTTACCTTTATTCATGGGTGATTTTAGCAATACTTTCATTTGCCCATTGTGGCTATTTCATATTATAAACATGGTTTCCCTCCAACTAATAACTGAAATTCTTCAGGAGGATTATGTTTATATACAAATCTCATGTGCCACAAGGGCATTGAAAACGGTCTGTGAGAACAAGAATTATACTATTCTAGTCCAAAGTGTATCTTAGAACTGTATCGAGGTATGCTGTGTATGAGAGGCACTGGTGCTAGAAAAATAGTGGTGGAAAAGTACACAAATAGCAGTCAATGGAATTGTAGTCAAAATTGCAGGATGCTGCAAGCTCGAGGGACTAGTAGTTACCTCGAAACTACTGGGATTAGAACGATGCACAAAGGAAATTGTGTCACCTCTGTCACGTTGCGCAACCCAAACTAGAAATATGGCTGATACAGGTACAACAGATCTTTATCAGTGCTTAGATACAGTAGTGCGAGTCAAGCTGGAAATCATGGCCATCAACCTAGATAGTTTTATGAAGTTTATGTGAAACAGATCTGCCAACACGTGTTTAAACCCCAAAACGGGGTCTTTTTCAAAGCAAAGCTGTTAATGTTTTGAAACACAAAATGACATCAAAAGGAAGACCAACAGTGGTCCAATGATGAACATAAACATAATAGATATAAACCAAAAAAGGATTTTTTTCACCAAACATAGTTCATGAGGGTAGGGCCAAAATTCATCAGGAAAAGACACAAAGATGCATATGAAGGTACAAGTCGGGTTAACCAAACATGATCAGTAAACAAACATAATTTGGTTTCATTTTATAAAGATAAAACATTACCAGTGCAATTGAGACGTTCAACCGTCAAGGTACAGGGTTGTGGCACCAAACGAATTCTACATGGAAAAGGAGCAGAAAACAAAATGTAAAACAGGCAATGAACAACAGTCCTAATTATACTCAGTCAGACAGTGGTGTCCAATTGATGGTAAGTAGCCGTTACTACAACTAGTGGTGCCACACATAGCTAAATAATTCTGCCAAAGCAGAATGTGCCTACTGCATATCATGCATATTTAGTAGAGAAAAGTGGATAACAGAGTAGAGAGGAAAGAGTGCAGTGTCCAAATTTGATTGCACCTCCCAAAGCCTCCGTTAACAACAATGTGAGAAAGGAGTGTGGCAAATGTAGTAGTAGAAGAGGGGTCTGGGACCATGTTCTTCTTAAAAGCAACATGTAGTGGACTGATCCCCATATATGCCGTGCCATCTGTCCCCCAAAGTGAGATGATAAGTGGACAGCAAATAGGGATTTACCGTAATTATTTTGAGAAATAAGTTGAAAAGTATATAAACTTGTAGGCCTGCTCAGCAGTACAATTGACTACTAGTTGTGTACTTTTCCACCACTATTTTTGTAGCAGCAGCGCCTCTCATACAAGGCATACCCCGATACAGTTCCTGTTTTAACATTGCCGGGGAGGCTTGCAGGGTTTTTTCAGTATTATACTGCGCACTATATTCCTTTTTCCCAAATTTGTTCCGAATATGGCTTACTATCTTGTCAAACGTGAAAGGAAGTTTGAGCAATGCTTTTGCTAGTTATGGACAAGCAACCGAAACACTCTCCAACACATTTTTATGATTGGAACACCTCTCTAAACGAGAAATTAATAAATATTGGGAAAAGGTATCACTAATTAACTACATAGAACACAATATGATTCCTAGGGGCCTCCGTATCCTGATTTTTCCAGACTTCACCCATGATGATGACTAGGACTTTGCCCAAGAGTGGGAAGAGAATTTTACATTAAGTTCTGAAAAAATGCTTAAACTTCTAGTCACACATCGAGAACGCGAACACGCATGGGTTTCACCACAAATTGATACCTTGCAGAAAGAAATAGAAGACATGACCAACCCCAGCTCTGTGAAAGACAAAAACTATGGTAAAATGCACGCTTTGCTCAAAGACTACCAGGACGAAATTAAAATTTGTAAATTTTGTAAATTCATCCGCGATGAGAGGGATTATAACCATGTCTGAGTTTACGCTTTCCAGGCCAAATTTGACCATGATAACATTAAGCCTGTAATTAAAACTCCCACCACCACTCCAGTTTCTTCTGAAATCGAATCTTTAGAGGAACAACCTGTGACTTCCGACAAAGGGGAGGGTAGCCTTACTCCATCACTTACTCACCAACGTAGAGGTTTCTTGGCCGAAATGAAACGCTACAAAAAGGGTAAAATCCCTAACCTAACCGCACAAACAAACAAATCAGTACAGTTTCGTGTCCCTTTAGGGCGAACTACTACAACTCCCACAACATCCTCCGAGAAGGAAGAGGAAGAGGATCAAGGGCCAGACAAAAGGAAAAATGCAAACATGTGGCAAATTCGCTCCAGTCTCAAGAATCTCACATCCAAGTCCATTCTCCGAACCTAGTTTGTAACCTATCTAGCAAAATACTGTCCACTGCTGAGTTGTCTCTGCTGAATAAAGGTCTATCATTTGCACCCAATTGCCATTGAGTTTCATATTGATTTATTCAAGTTCATCCACAAGCTTAGATTAAAAAAAGTTCTTTCACAATCAGGTTACAACGTATACTCCCAAAGTGGTACTGCAACCAGTTAGTGACCTAACAATAGCAGACATTGAAGACACAAGATTACTAATGTCACTGACAGATGATAAACAGCTCACTTTGACCTCACTGCAACAGGAACTGGGTATTCATCAACAAAATCTCAAATTAGTGGAACACAAACTAAGATCCAAATTTGTACCAGCTATGTCAAACGAGAGTGTCATTGATACTTTTTACCAAGCAGTGATGCAAGATATCCATAAACATATAGATCATCCCCAGGCTTTTCACTTCAAATCTAATCTAACATTGCCAGAAAAAGCTGCTCTTAAAAATCTCACACAAGACGCCAGTATAATTATCAAGGAGGCTGACTAAGGCGGTAACATAGTGATCCTGAATACCCCAGATTACATCAATATGGCCAATGAACATCTTAACACTCCAGGCTGCTATCAACCACTACCAGGCAATCCCACCCAAGAAACAGTGTCTCATTTCAAACTCCTTACTCAGGACTGGCACTCGCGTGGCACACTTAAAGATGACGAAAAACATTTTCTATTTCGTCCAAACCCAGTTATTCCCACCATGTATTTTCTTCCCAAGATTCACAAAGACTATATCACACTACCTCAGGCCAGACCAATCATGAGTGGCTTAGGATGGGCCACCGAGGGTCTCTCCCAATACATTGACACCGCAATAAAGGATATTGTACCAACTCTACCCCCTTACTTATGTGATTCTATCCAAACCATTCATATTTCAGTAAACATTAAGTGGTGCTCTCATTATCTTCTAGCCAGTTTTGATATGAAAGCACTTTACACTTCAATACAGCACCATCTAGCTTTGGAAACCATTGACTTCACGTTTCGTAACCATTCAGCCTCGCATACACAACATGTCCAAATGATCAAGAATTCCTACAATTCACCTTGGCACACAACCGGTTTCTATTTAACCAGCAATACTATGTGCAAACGAAAGGAGTGGTCATGGGTGCTAAGTATTCTCCCTCCCTGGCCAACCTTTTTATGGGGTTTTTCGAGGAGAAGCATATCTTGGGCAATCATGAATTCATGAAAATCTTGTTGTCTGGAAAAGATATATTGACCAGGTTCTGGTCATTTGGAACGGGACGTTACAAAGATTTGAAGACTTTTTGAACTATTTGAATATGAATGATTTTGGCATTGAATTCTCTGAACATGTATTTATTTATTTATTTATTTATTTATTTATTTATTTGCATTTTAAAACGCACACCTGCCCTGGGGCATCGTGGCGCTGTCTAAGCTTACTTGGCATAGAAAGACAGTGGGTGTTCAGTTACAGTCATTGCTAATGTTCCAAAGGTTACATGTAAACAGAGGGCATAGGTACAGTTGTTGGTTACAGCACTAATAATGTTTACCTTGACATTTTTGGTACAGATTTACTTGAATAGGATGGCTTTCAGTGCCTTTCTGAAGGATGTGAGGGATGTTTCCGCTCTCAGTTTAGGTGGTAGTGAGTTCCAAGATTTTGGAGCTAGAACTTCGATACTTGAGCCACCAGCTCTGGCTCTGTTGAAGTTGGGGACAGCGAGTTAGTTAGTGTACCGATCCCTTTTGGGTCTGAGTGTCTGGAGTTGTAGTATTCGTTCAGACAGATAGTCTGGGGGCAGACTGGGATATGCATCTATTTGTAATAGTGAGGGTCTTGAACTGGATGTGCTCTTTTACTGGGAGCCAATGGGCATTTTGTCTAGCTAGGGAGATGTGCTCCCTCCTGGGTATGCTGAGGGAATCTCTCAGTGCGTTGTTTTGGGTCGTTTGCAGTCTTTTAATGTTTCTGGCAGAGGTGCCTAGAAGGAGGACGTTACAATAGTCCAGTTTGGCACCTATGGTAGCCCTGGCGATGTTGAGACAGTTTTTGGTGGACAGGTGAGGTTTTACCGCATTGAGCATTTTGGTTGTCAGTGCAGCTGAGGAGGAGATATAGCTGACATGTCTATCCATGGACAGAGTTGAATCTAGGTAGACTCCCAAGGTTTTTACCGCTGCAGAGACTGAGATAACAGAGCTTTCAATTTTGAAGTTACTGTATTTCCTGTCTAGTTTGTTAAGGGTTTCTTTTGGGCCCACTATTAGGATCTCAGTCTTGTCTGCATTGAGACAAAGGCCATTGGCTGCCATCCAGGCCTGGATGATAACATATGTGTTTTGTAGGGTTTTGAGGTCTTGCTCATAATCCCCCGATAACGGGAGAAGAATTTGTGTGTCGTCAGCATAATGGGTGAAGGTTATGCCGGATTGTTCTAGGTCGTTGAAGAGGGGAAGAGTAAATATGTTGTATAGTGTGGGGGAGGTGCAGGAACCTTGCGGTGCTCCGCAGTTAATAGGGGAGGGGGTGGCTGAGGCTTGATCTGAGAATACCCTCATGGCTCTGCCCTCCAGGAAAGATGAGATCCATGTGGTGGCCTCGCTGTAGAAGTGGGCCGTGTTGGTGGGGTGTGTCTCTAGGATGTTATGGTCGACCAGGTCGAACGCGGCCGACAGGTCAAGGAGTAGGAGTATGGCACATTTGGCCTTGTCCATTTTTCTTAGGAGTTTGTTTTTTAGATCGAGCAGCGCAGACTCTGTGCCATGCCTTGGGCGAAAACCAGACTGTCTTTTTCCAAGGATGTTGTGTAATTCTAGGTAGGCTTGTATCTGTAGATACGCTGCCTTATCCAGAATTTTCAGCAAGAAAGGTACAGTTGTTATTGGCCCGCAGTTGTTGGGTTAGTCTGGGTCAAGGATAGGTTATTTTTAGTAGTGGCCGAACCCATGCTTCCTTGAGAGAAGAGGGTACTAAACCAGTGGCAATGGATACATTAATAAATACAGCTATGAACGGCGCTAGAGATTCAGCACAGTTTTTGATTATATATGCTGGACATACGTCACCTTTACAGAGTGAGGGTTTTCTTTGTTTCATAATAAATAGAACTTCCGGAGTGGTTACCTTTCTAATGGTAAATGACGGTATTAGGTTACTGTCAGGCTGGATGGCGGTCTTGGGTTTTGGCGTGGTTTGGTTTGTTTGGGCAGGCTTAGGTAAGCTGTCAGAGTTGGTTTTGATTTTATTTTTGAGTAGCTCAATTTTGTCTAGCATAGCCTTCTGGATGGCATTGCACCAGTTCTCGTCCTTGACCGTTTGGTGTTTGGACATGGGAGGTATGTCTAGCTAATTGAAAATAGCGAATAGTTCTTTAGAATGTGATTGGGCATTGTCAATTCTTGAGTTGTAGGCAGCGGCTTTAGCTTTGGCTATGGCGTTTTTGTATTGTTTAGAGATAGCTAGGTAAGAGTCACGTGAGGGAGCGGAAGGGCAAGATTGACATTTGTTTAGAGCGTGTCTTTTGAGAGTTTTCAGATCGAGTAGCTCTTGGTTGAACCATGAGTTGGCGTGGAAGAGTATTTTGGCTTTCTTGTTCTCTAATGGAGCAATTGTATCAATCACTTCTTTGATGGTTGTGTTGTACAGTTCGACCAGTTCTTCAGGGTTATTAGACGTGGGTGATGCTAATGCTGAGGCTTCTAAGAGTGGCAAATTCTCTCTTTGGTGAGTCATTTTTTGGATCTGGCTAGGGCCGCTGGTGTTGGAAGGATTTGCGTAGTTACTGCATTAGTTGGGATGTAAAAGTGGATGAGGTTGTGGTCCATCCACGGTTGAGGGGTGTTGTAGCTAATGTCTACCCTACCATTGTGGTCCGCTAGCCAGGCTAGTATGCAACCTTTCGTGTGAGTTGCGGAGTGAACTTTCTGGATTAATTGTAGGTCCAAGAGGGCTTTGGCAAAAGCTTTACTGTGTTTGTCTTTGGGGTCATTGAATCTGAGGTCCGAGTCCTGATACATTAGAATTCTGAGACCTTCAGATCCATATCACTAATGGAATGCTGCAGACTCAAACCTTTCGCAAAACAACAGCTGTGAATGCCATTCTCCATGCCTCCAGCTGCCACAGACGATCTGTCATTAATAATATCCCTTTTGGAGAGTTTCATCGTGCACGGAGCAATTGCAGTACCCAGTCAGCTTTCGAACAAGAGTGTGCTATGATCAGGTAGAGGTTTCTCGAACAAGGTTACTCAGAACATTCCATTAACAGAGGGTTGGAACGTACCAATAAAATCCCCAGAGACTCAATTTTGGGCAGCCATAAAGTCAAGAATACGGACAATCTCAACAATGTGTAGTTTATCGCCAAGTATTCTCTGGACAGTGATATACTTTACCAATTATTGAACAGGCACTGGCATCTATTGTGTCTTGATCCTGATCTGAAACCTTACATCTCCAACAGACCCAAACTAGTTTTCACTCGCAATAGAACTTTGCGAAACCATCTTTGCCCCTCGTTTCTCCAACCAAAGCCTGTCCAAACACATCTCCAAACATGGCTCTAGCCCAAACCTTTGGGCATTTTCAAATGTGGTTCATACAACTTCTGCAAATTCTCCCTCAATCATAATGTGTTCACCTGTCATCAGGGTCTTACAATACAGATCTGTGATTTCATCAACTGTAAGTCCAAATATATAGTTTATGCCATTCAGTGTGTATGTCAAAAGGTCTATGTTGGCTCGACAATTAGAGAACTACGTGTAGGCATCCGCAAGAACTTGCCCATTTGAAAAGTTAGGACCCCAAATTACCTCTTGCCAAACACTGGCAGCAACAACACCAACTGGACTCAGTCAAGGACCTCAAGTTTATTGGACTCATACAAGCACATGCCCAACCAAGACGTGGTGATCGACAACTATTACTATGGCAGCTCGAGTCACAGACTATTGCCAAACTCAGATGCACCAGTATGGGACGCAACAAAGATACGGAACTGAATGTCTTCCTCTAATGCAGTGGTATTTAGACCCATTTTACATTAATGTTGGTGCAGTTTTCCTTTATTTGCATTGCGCTTGCACTTTCTGTCCTTTCATGCACTTTAGTTCCTTACTATCATTCCTCATCTGAGTTGTCAACACTTGCACATGTGCTAAATTTGCCCCTGTTCAGGAGTGAACAATCTTGCATACATGCATCCTACTGTATTTTCATTATCACACATTTGGTTTAAATATTATGTATCCAAAGATTTCCCTTTTTTCTTTTATTTCTTACTATTCTGTTCTACTATTCTGTTCTTCTTCATTTGTTCATGTTCCTCCAAGTATTTTCCTTAGTACGAGTGCCCTATTTGTATCTGCCCATCCCACGCAAATTCAATAGTGTTTTATTAACATTACCACAAATAATTGTCACAGGTTGTAGTGACTCATTCTGTTCAGATACCTTAACACATCCACTGGTATCATGTTATTGCTATCCCATAGCATACATATTAAACCGCGGCATCACGTGACACTGTTCGCACACGTGATCCTGCCACGCGACGTTAGCTGAGGTTCTTTCCTCTAAAACACGGACGATGCAAGCCGCTTTCTCTACACCCACACAAGTCTGAAACTACTTTCTTGCAGGGGATCCAACCCCAGAACATTAGGTATGAGCCGCTAAGTTTACTATAGTATTGCTAACTCTCTGAGGTTACATACTAGTCGCTATAATTTGCAAACGCGCACTTGTTTCCCTTTCTTTGCCATCATGCAGGCTTCGATTGGACACAGCGTCCTGGCATTGACCTAGCTCAGTTTACTTACGCCTTACATCTCTATTTAGGTAATCATCTAGTGACTAGAATTCTATGGATAAGACCATAATTTGTGTTCACCCACTGTTACAATTTTCGCTTCATTTCTCTCTACAGACTTGGTGTGCTTAAACATCACTTTCTTGCCCGCAATTGTACTGCCGAGCAGGCCTACAAGTTCATATACATTTCAATTTTTTTCTCAACATAATTACGGTAAATACTAGCTGTCCACTTATCACCTCACTTTGGGGGTCAGATGGCACGGCATATATGGGGATCAGTCCACTACATGATGCTTTTAGGAAGAACATGGTCCCAGACCCCTCTTCTACTCCTACATTGGCCACACTCCTTTCTCACATTGTTGTTAACGGAGGCTTTGGGATGTGCAATAACATTTGGACACTGCACTCTTTCCTCTCTACTCTGTCATCCACTTTTCTCTACTAAATATGCATGATATGCAGTAGGCATATTCTGCTTTGGCAGAACTATTTAGCTATGTGTGGCACCATTAGTTGTAGTAAAGGCTACTTACCATCAATGGGACACCACTGTCTGACTCTTGGAGTATAATTAGGATTGTTGTTTATTGCCTGTTTTCCATTTTGTTTTCTGCTCCTTTTCCATGTACAAATCGTTTGGTGCCTCAACCCTGTACCATGACGGTTGAACGTCTCAATAGCACTGGTAATGTTTTATCTTTATAATATGAAACCAAATTATGTTTGTTTGCTGATCATGTTTGGTTAACCCTACGTGTACCTCCATATGCGTCTTTGTGTCTTTTCCTGATGAATTTTGGGCCTACCCTTATGAACTATGTTTGGTGAAAAAATACCTTTTTTGGTTTCTATCTATTGTGTTTATGTTCACCATTGGACCACTGTTGGTCTTCCTTTTGATTTGCCATACTATGTCATTTTATGTTTCAAAACATTAACAGCTTTGCCTTGAAATAGACCCGGTTTTGGGGTCAAAACACGTGTTGGCAGATCTGTTTCATATAAACTTCATAAAACCATCTAGGCTGATGACCATGATTTCCAGCTTGACTCGTACTACTGTATCTAAGCACTGATATAGATCTGTTGTACCTGTATCTGCCTCATTTCTACTTTGGGTTGTGCAACGTGATAGAGGTGACTCCATTTCCTTTGTGTATAGTGTATCTTACCTTGAGTTTATTTTGGCTGGTGGAGGAGTTTGAATGGCATGCTGATTGGAGGGAGAATATCAATTTGCACCTGTATATCTGAAATGGCTTAGGCTGGAACCTGCTTTCAATGTATCTGCAATAGTGCAACAGTGCAGCTTGAAAGGCATATACACCCACTGCTTGGACACTGTTTCTCCTTCATCGCCCCATCAGGAAGTCACCATAAATGAGCTGTCGCATGGACTACTCATAATGACACAAATGACACAGCAGCTGATTTGTATGCACGTACATTTCCTATAGCGCATGAGGAAGAAAACGAGTGGTTAGACTAACTTTCCATAACTTTTGAAGCCCAAGCCAAACAAAGCCCAAATGGACAGTAAGATTATATTCAAGAAATAATGGTGAATTGTTCGCGTTTTGTTGTTTTGAATGGCAACTACAATGTCTCTTTAATAATGTTTTCCACTCAATGTCCATGGTTCTGTTAAGTAAAACGCAACAGTATTTTATTGATGTTCACTATCAAACCAAGAGTGCCCAGCAGGCACTTTGTTATTGACACACCCACAGGCTTCCCTCAGCCACTAGATTGGCCCACTACGAAAGGCCTACATCCATGCCCACTAGCCACTTAAGTCTTGGCATGGGCTTCGGCTAGGCCCGGATCGCAACTGGTCGCTCTTCATTATAGAGGAGCAAGGAACATTGATTGCATCTTTAAAAAAAGCCCATTTGGAAATACTCCTAAAGTAATACGCATTTCTTTTACAGGTACTGTTTTTATTCAGCAGGTTGTGAGTCTGATTTTAAATGAGGGGCATCGCCATAGAAAAGAAAATATAGCAAATATTGACAGAGCCCCATGGATTGAATACAACATAAAAAAACGTGATCTTACAAACATCCCCTCACCACGTTTATTTTCCTCTCACCTTCCATATCATTTGGTACCCAGAGGTCTAAGAAACAAAAGAGGAAAGGTAGGTCATTTTTCATTTTGCTTTAACTTTGTTTATTTATTTATGGTGGGTATGTCACATTTCATGATGCACTTTCCAAGTCTTATGATACTGCATGCATGGTTCAATCATTTCTGGCAAACATGTGCACTACCTTATCTGCAGTAGGTTCATTGCCATTGATAGCGCAGCTCTATCTTTCTCTGTCTCACGAAGGTTCCCAGTATGTTTCCCAGCTCGCTTCTCTATTATCCTTTGACTGGAGACTAGACATGTGCCCATGCTTGGCGTATTGGTCTTTAGTGCAGAAAGCCTAACATACTACTCAATCCCATCAGAAACATGGCATAACTAATTCCTTATCATTGTGTCTGGTAAGAATCCTTGGCGTCTCCCTCCCCTTTCACTCTGTCCGCTGACAAACCTACAACTGGTGGAAATAAACAGCATTAGCTCCAGGCACGCGCCAATGCTGCTCTACATATGGTGTCACTATGTGCCAGTACTTCATTTTCTGCTCCCCCAAATGTCACTTACACATGGATTTTCCATGCCTCGTGTTCTACAGAGAAGTGTACATCTGACACCCACATGATAGGGTCACTAATAACGTGATATCAATGGCCAAATGACCTTTTCTGCCATCTAATGAGGCAACAGTAGGTGGTCAAAGATCCTGAACTGGCCCATGTGTTTCTTCACTTTTTCCTCATTGGATGAATAACTTTTTAGAGACCTCCTCCTAGGCCTCATTCATAAGAGTGGGCAGCCCTCCACTTGGACAGTCTCGTGGGTGGCACTGAATACCGAGGCTGGGGATTGGTGGATCCATAAGATCTCCTGGGATTCTCTGGCATGCTAAAACTGTTCAAACTCAGGCACGAGGTTGTATATAAAAAACACAACAAAAAGATTTCCCTCTCATTTGACCTGTTCTGTTTCCTGCTGTTTGTCCCTTCCTAATAACTGTAATAAGATTCCCCGCCCCTTTCATTTGTTTACCCCTTTGCCTTTTGTGTTCTTAGTCCCAGATTGATGCGTGTTTTACCTGCTACGCTTCATGTGGCACTTTCAGTTTTTCCAAACATTCCTCTTGACTACAAAATACTTTTTTTTTTTACAAACCTGTTCCCTTTTTTGTTTGCTGCTTGCTTGTTAAATCACAAAAACTCCCCAGATATACCTATCTGTATAGTAACCTACCTGTATGTGTCTAATAACCGTTTCCAATTGTCTATGCGAGTCTCGTGTGGATCCTTGGGTTTGCCTTAGTCACTTGTCTGTGTTGTGTTTGTTGAGTTTGAGTTCTCAGAATGAAATTGAAATCATGAAGCTTCACTTGGTGTTGTACCCCGATGAGGAGGTAGAGGACAGACAGAAGGTAGACTCGTAGCACAAGGATGTTATTTGCCAGGTCTTAATGGAGAATGGGATAATGATGAGATACTTGTGTGTGGTTGGTTGCACTGCCAGTTGCTCAAAGCTGCAGCAGTTTGTGTTTAAGGTAGGAGAGTAATTGAGAAAATCTTCACAAATAGGTACTCAGTCCGGCATGCCAAGTGGAGGGTTCATACTGTCACAAGAGAAGGTGCTGAGTGGTGCTAGTGAGGTGTCTGGAGAAACTGACTTCGAGTCAATAACTATTATGAGAACATGGAGGTGGTTATTTACCACCCAGTAGCCAATCAGAATGTTCAGAGTTCACAGTGTAGTCAGTCACTACTCGTATTGACCGCATTTCTAAGCTTTCTGTCTTCAAAAGTAAACAGAGGAACAGCAATGCAATTTCCCGGCATATTTTATTTTCAACAAGACACTTCCTCCCTGGGAGGAGCTTTATTTTCGTGTAACATACTATTTAACCCAACAATGAGAAAGCAAAAAAATTGGGAAAATGCTTTCACTTCCGTATAGAGAAATCTTGTAGTTTTACACTACACCTAATTCCGGCTCATGCTAAACTCGCTCCAGTATAACCAAGTTTGAAATTTAAATGCATAACTTTTGAAGTGAAACTTATTTCACTTCCTTGCCCTCCACCCGCCCCCTTCACCCTCGCTTTGCACGTTGTAACGCTCACCTGATTCCCACGGAGGCGCTGACCCAAACTGGACTGCTACAGTTGCTTCTATGACTATGATGAGGCGTAGAACTCGGAAGACGCTCTGGGCAGGACCTCCGAATATTGACTGTCTGGCTTGTAAGCTGAGTTTTCTGCAGGTGGAAGAAAAAGGGGTAATTACAAGCTGGTTGGATAAGTTCTCCCACCAATCTTCTGCTTTTCCCACTTCTTGGTTCTCGACTGGTCTCCACGAACTCTCACCTTTGGTTTAGTAAAGCCGAGCTCTCCATCCTGCTTCTGGTGCAGGGGCGCGTGGAATCCAGTTACGTCACTGGATGATTTCAGTGTTTAGGCTCAGTGTCCTTTAGTGGCTTGTAATAGTCCTTCAGGTGCCGAGGAGCTGTTGGCGACACTACCACTGCTGTGCAAGAAGAGGCTCGTGAGTATAGAAGATCTGAGGCCGCATCTCAAGGAGCACTCTTTTATAATGTCCTTTTCTGTCTTTGAGGTGCCGAGATGCTGTGGGCGATGCCGCCACTGTTGCACGTGCGGTGACACGTAAGTATAACTGAATTGTGGCCGTTTCAAAATGGGCACCTCTGATAATGTCTTTTCCTTCCTTTCAGGTGCCGAAATGCTGAGGGCGATGCTTCCGCTGCTGCGCATGAAGAAGCGCGTAAGTATTACTGAATTGTGGCCACTTCAAAATGGGCACCTCTAATAATGTCTTTTGTCTTCCAGGTGCTGGGATGCTGCCGAAGCGAAGGCCGCGGTGAACTCCGGTGTGATCACGGATGGATAAGGTAAGCGAGCGCAGCTGCGAGCGTGTTGCCCGTTTTCTAACCTTATGTCTTTATTTGCAGGTTGTCGGAGACTGGACTCTTGAGGCTGAATTCTGGTGAGTAGATGTTCCTGTGCCTTTTCTTCATCCACAGGTTGCTGCTCGAGAAGCTGAGGGTGTGTCTGGGCCTGGAATGCAGGAGCCGACTCGGTGAGCGTCCTGCTGCTGTTGCAGAATAACGGGAAGCACGTGAATTCTATCGGGCGTGGTTTAAATAGTGGAGAAGTGCTTTGGTGCGTATTCTTCCTCCAGCCTCACCCAGGTAAGAAAAGAGTTCCAGTGTCAGAGGATTAGCATCAGCCCCACCCAGGTAAGA
Organism: Ambystoma mexicanum; assembly: GCF_040938575.1. NCBI lineage: Eukaryota > Metazoa > Chordata > Amphibia > Caudata > Ambystomatidae > Ambystoma > Ambystoma mexicanum. The sequence goes on along the minus strand of NC_090923.1, from coordinate 29,357,198 downwards.
AAAGAGTTCCTGTAACAGAGGATTGGTCCCTCCCAGCCAGTGGCTGGGACTTCACCCAGCTTGGATTGTTCTAGGTGAGTATGCAGCATGGTCTGCCACAGGTAAGTCCACCCAATCACTACTGCACACTTTAAGAATATGAGCCCGGCGCCCATGGCGCCGGGACTGTGGTTCCCTATGAGCCTGGCGCCAGAGGCGCCAGGACATGGTCCAAAGGGCCCCTATAGGGGTCTGCTGGAACCGGGGGTGTGGATGATGAGCCTGCTTCCGGGGACGCTGGGCCAGTCTTGGCTCCTCGGGAGTAGCGCTCATGACACACGTGTTCTCGCCCCATCACCTGCACGGCCTCTTGCACTTCCCCCTCTGCGTCACCCGTTACCTCCCAGCGTACGCCATAGCCCACCTGGTCCCTCACAATCCTTGATTGCGTGGTTCCTCGCAATTCCTCGATCACGTGTCCGCATTTCCTCTGCGTGCCCCTGACCACGTGATCCGTTCTTGCCTCGCACCCAGCCTGCGTGGTTCCTTACAATCCTTGATTGCATGATTCCTCTCAACACCTCGATTGCATGTCGTCACTTTCTCCCTCGATCCCCTGACCGTACGCCCCACGCTTACCCTGCACCCTAGACCGTGTGGTCCCGTCGCAATCCTCGATTGCGTGGTTCCTCGCAACTCCCTTATTGCACTTCCTTGCACTTCCTTGGATTCCCTGCCTTGCTCGCAATCCTTGACTATGTGGTTCCTCGCAACTCCCTTATCGCATGTCCGTGCAACTTCCTTGCGTTCCCTGACTGCGTATTCCGCGTATTTCCTCGCGCCCCACCTCCCCTCGCCCCTACTCCCACATGGCCTCTGTTCTGCCAGGACTGCCCTGATCACTGTTGTCTTACTGTCCTGTTTCTGCCTTAACATTGCCTACTTAGATCATTACTCTTCATAGCTGTTGTTTTTTCCTCCTTGACTGCCCTGTTTGCTTACACTGCCTGTATTTCTCCTTATATTCCTCCCTATCTAGGTCCACTCTCGCCGATTTCTCCTGTGTTGGTTTTTTGTGGTGTTTGCATTCGCCTCAATGACTGCCCTGTCCTATATTGAACTGCTGTGTATTCCGTTGCACTCCTACTTCCTCCAGGTTCTCCTTTGCCAACTACTTTGTCCTTGTTGTTCCTGGTTTTGTCTTCTTAGCAAATCGTTGATTTAGCAAGCTTGCTACTATTGTCCGAGCGCCTGTCGTATTGTCAATTGTCTACTATTGTCTGGACCTTCTTTGTCTTGTCTGCTTGCACCCCCGTGTCCTTCCCTAGTGTCTCCCCTCTTCCCCCATCACAGCCCCTTTCTTCTTCTTCTCTCCTCTCCCTACCTACTCTATGGGGCTCTCTGTTTCTCCTATCTTTTCTAACTGCTTATCTATGGACTATACTGCTCTCCTCACTAAATCTGGTAGGAAAGAAGTTTAAAAAGGACATCCTGGTCTCCAACCCAGGTCTTCCAATCGCTGACACCTATACCGGTGCTTCCTCCAGGCAAACCGTCACCGACATCCTCTTTGTCGTTCCCTCCCCATACCTATGGATTCTTCATATGGGGCCTCATTACGACCTTGGCGGAGGACCATGGCGCTATTAGCACCATGGTCCATGCCGCTAAGGTCCCAACTCCGCCATGGTGGATGGCAGAATTACCACCCCATTCCAAGGTGAGTGGGGCGGTAATTCCCCATTCACCAATGGCCCCTTCCCCATTCCCATTTTTGCCCCGTAGGGCATAATGGGAATGGGGAAGGCGATAATTACGGCACCGTAAATTACGGTTGCCGTAATTATCGCCAAGGTCCCTTTGCGGCATGGTTTTTAACGCCTGCAAAAAGCAGGCATTAAAAGCACCATCTCGCAAAGGGACCTCGGAATCAGGCGTTAAGGGTCGGTGCCGTTTATGGCGCCGTTAACCCCTTAACACCTGACTCGTAATGAGACCCATGGTCTCTGTGCTTTCTCCTTTCTCTTCTTTTCCCAATAATGGTGGCACCCAGTGGGAGGCCCCTCTGTCTCCCCCGGCCCCCTTCCACTCCTCTAAGGTCATCCTTAATGTTTACCTTAATGGTACCGTACCGTCTTGGTCCAAGGCCCTCAGGCCAACATTCTCCTCTTTGAGAGGCACTTCCTGCGCCTTATCAACTTCCTTTCTTCTCCTGTTGTCCCCTCTCTTCCCTCCACAGCTTCCTTGACTCCCCCTGCTGTCTCCTCTTTGGCTACCTTACCCTCTCCTCCTTCCTCTTCTGCCCCCTCAGGCTTCTTCTACACCTCTGCAGGGTGTACCTCTGATTTCTACCCCTCCCCGGAAGTCTTTCAAGGATGGCAACCCTCTCCATATTGCCACTCCCAACTGTCGCTCAGCTGTCAAACACTCCTCTGACATCTGCTGCCTCCTGGAAGAACTTGACCTCAATGTCCTCGGTCTCACCGAGACAAGGTTCACGGCCAGCTCTGTCACGAACTTCAACACCCTCTTCCCTGATGGCTACAAGATCCTCTCCGCGCGCGCCCAGATCCAACCGTACTGGAGGGGGTGTAGCCCTGATCTTCCCGGAGTGGATACCTGCCTCTGTCATTCCTATGCAGGCCTACTCCTCTTTCGAATGCCTCGTCTGCAGGCTCTCTCTCTCCTGGCCATTCCCTGGCTACCATCAATCGGCCACCTGTTCAGATCACTTCCTTCCTCTCTGACTGGGCGGACCTCTCCTCTTCCCTCCTGGTTTCGACTACTCAACTTCTCCTTCTTGGAGACCTTAACATCCACCTGGATGCTTCCTGTCCTTCCTTCATTTTGCGACGCCAACTCCAGCACTGCCACCTACCTTCTCAATATCCGACCCATGAATCGTGTGTCAGTTGAGGTTTTGCCGCCACTTTCTCAAACCACCCCCCTTTGGCTGACTCGCACCCTGGCACAGCACTTTCCATGCTCCACTCTGCTATCTGATACGCTGGATGTTCTTGCCCCTGTCATGAGGATCCGCCTGAAGCCAAAAGCCAAGTGCAACTCCTGGTATGACTCACTCCGCGGCACCCTTAAACGCAAGTGGAGGGTGGCTGAGAGGAAATGGTGTGCTTATGGTACATCCTCTGACACACTGGCCTGCCACCTGCTCCAAAGGCAATACTGGCTCTCTGTCCACACCAAGAAGAGAGCCCACATCCAAGCCCGCGTCTCTGCGGCATCCAACAACTCGGCCGAAATCCTTAAAATCTGCAAGGAGCTGGCCAATCCTAATGCAGTCTCTACCGCTCCTCTCCCCTCCTAGGCTCTCTGCACGGGCCTGGCTTCTCATTTCATCTCTAAAACTCTGGCCATCCTGTCCTCTCTCTTGTCCTCTCCTCCTCCTCCCTTTACTCCCCCCCTCTCTGTCTGGCCCTTCTTTGGCCACCTCTCCTCCCTCCTTCTGTGACTTTCCCCTGTTCTCCCCAGACAAGGTTTCTAGAAAGGTCTGATCTATGAAAATCTCGTGAAAACAGGTTCTTCCCTGTTCCTCCAAAACAATCAAGGACCATATTGACACCCTGGCTCCTGATCTGCCTGAATTTTGCAACCATTTCTTCACCACTGAAGTCTTCCCCTCCCCCCCTGCAGCCCTCCCTTGTGCACCCTCTTCTTAAGAAACCCTCAGCCGACCCCTCCTGCCTTGCTAACTATCAACCAATCTCCATAACTCCTTGCCTGGGCGAACACCTGGAAAAGCTGGCCATCTCCCAGCTTAATCGTCACACTGAATCTGATGGTTTTATCCATGACCATCAGTCTGGCTTCAGAGCAGCCAGAAGTGTGGAAACGGCTCTCCTGAACATCCATGAAGACCTGCTCTCTAACCTTGGTTCTAATCTCCCCTCTGTCCTCATCTTACTCAATCTCTCTTCTGCCTTTAATACGGTCAACCATGCCATCTTGCTCAACTGTCTCTGTGATAACCTGGGTATCACTGATCAGGCCTTGGCTTGGCTTACCTCTTTCCTCTCCGATCAACCCTCCCAGGTCCAACTTGGGTCCTTCCTCTCCTCTATCTCTATCTCTACCTGTGGTGTTCCCAGGGGTCTAACCTTTCTCTCTGGCTGTTCAACCAATACCTGGCACTTCTTGCCCACTGCATTGCCGCTCTCTGCCCCAATTTTCAGTGCTATGCGGATGACACTCAACTCATTTTCAGGCTTCTTTTTGCCACCTCTTCTCCTTCTCTCACTTCCGAATGTCTGTCTTCTATCCAGGAGTAGTGTGCCGCCAATGAACCCTGCAATAATGCCAGTAGGACAGAGATTCTCCTTATCGGCACACCTGCTCCCTCCTTTCCTGTCTCTCTCTGGCCGGCCTCTTGGCCCTCTTCCTGCTGCCACCTGTGAGGCTAAAATCCTTGGGGTCATCTTCGACTCCACACTCTCCTTCTCTTCTCACATATCTGACGTTGCTAAGAAGTGAAACTACCAGTTGCACCTCCTCACAGGTATTCTTCCTTTCTTCTCCTTCACCCAGAAGCTCACTGTCTCCAGAGCTCTGGTTCTCTCTAGGCTGGACTACTGCAACAGTCTATTTCTAAATCTGCCTGCCTCTACTCTCCGCCCTCTGCAGCTCACCCAGAACAGGACTGCGATACTTGTCCTTGGCCTCAAGCCCAGGGATCGTATCTCTCCAGGACTGAAATCTCTGCACTGGCTCCCAGTGGCTGCAAGGATTAAGTTCAAAACCCTCTTTGTTGTCCACAAGGCCTTTTGGGGCCTGGGACTTCAATACCTTCAACTCTCTCTTTGCAAATATCTTCCTCCTCGAGCTCTTCGCTCATCCTCCTCCAACTCTCTCAGGGTCATTCACTACTCCAAGCAACGAGTTGGTGGTAGATCTCTTTCTTTGGCTGGGGCCTCCCTCTGGAACAGCCTCTTTGAAACTTGAGGCGAACCATCTCTGGTTCAGGAAGCAGCTCAAGACCTTCCTCTTTGCTTCTGCTTTCTCTCTGTCTCTCCCCTACTGAACTCTGACCTTGGGTCCATGTTCTCCACGCCAGTTTCACACCTACACTGACCCCCTGGCAACCCTGCACTCAGGGGCTGTTTCTGTATCCCTACAATCCCCTACCAGCACCTGACACGTGCTGTCTGCACTTACCATTGCACTTGCCACCAGCTGGCTGCACTTACCATTGCACTTGCCACCAGCTGGCTGCACTTCTTATTTACTGTTTCTATTTATTCTATTTATTTATTCTCTTGATCCCATGTACTGCACTGCCGCTCCCCCTTTCTCCTTGCACTCTTCCTCTGCCCCCTCCCCTGCACTTGAGCAATCTCAATGTCACCTGGCCTAGTAATATCGTTGTCTCTGATTTCCCATTTCCCCCTCCCTTTTATCGCTCTGCCTTGAAAAACCTTTGTATAGGTGCTTTATAAATGCCATATCTAATCATATCGTTTAAATACTCCAAAATAAAAACACATTTAAGTCAATTTGTCTCTTTACTTTACTCACTATTAAAGCAACGTTTTTACTTCACTACGAAAACTCCAAAACATGCATTGCTACCACTATGTGCTAACAGCCTTATAGACCTTGGGAGTGGTCATTATCACGTGGGATAATGGCCCCTCCCAAATCCCTCCCTTGACCTAAAAGGCTATATTATGGCAATACAGAAAGGCATGATAGCTCCAGACACAATACAGGACGTGTTGGCCAATAATGCTCAATAGATCAACCCTTTGGAGTATGGGGGAGATGGCGGCATCTCATCAGAGATGTGGGGCATACCAGAAACAGGCACAGAGAGGAGAGCAGAGAGCAAGCGGTGCAGGAGACGGAGGTGGTTCCTTAGAAGATGGCTCAGGCAGAGGCAGAGATGTGTGCCCTTTTGTTTGGCTTGGTTCATATTGTATACCATTCTGTTGTATGAACACAAATCAATGTATATGTTATTCTCAGCCTCAGAAGAAGAGCTTGAAGCTCAAAACACGCGTTAGGCTGTTTTGAATCCAATTAAACATATGCAGCTTATGCAGTGATTTTCTTATGATTAGTGCGCAGTGTGGACGCAATCTCCTTTTTGAAACAACTTCTCTGATTAGTAACTAAAAACATGTGCTTCTGCATTCTTATTTTTGGGCAATTTCAATTTAAAAGGAAAAGGGCAAATACAACTGATCGGGCACCCAGCCCAAGGAATACGCCAGTTATTGTTACCCTGAAAGGGTTGTTGATTAAGTTTATGTTGGTTTTTAAGGCCTCGCAAGTGATTCTTTTACTTTTCATTCTCTCTGTTTTACATGATATTTTATGGAATTTGAATTCTAAAGTTTGTTATAATACATGTTGGTACTTTTGCCTGTGTTATTTTGTCCACACTGTCGGTACGGAGTGGGTATTGTTTTTCATAACTGACGGGAGATGGATTCCGAGTACAATTGGCTCCCTTTGACTCATCGTGCTAACATGCACGCTGGATGGGTGGCTGAGCGGGGTTGAGAAAGTTCCTCAAAGTTGGTCTCTATGTGGGGAAACCTGGTTGTTTGGGTACATATGGGGGTTTGGATGATACCAGAATGGCTAACCCGAATATTAGTTGCCTTACCTTGAATGTACAAGGTCTGAATTCCCCCTTAATTCATCGAGTGGCCACCCTCGATTCCTTTCTCTTGTTTCTTCAGGAAACTCATGTCCTACCATCAGACGATTTCGGCTTAACAGTAAACTATATCCCTCTAGGTTCTGTGCCTCTTCGGAGTCGAAAAAGTGTGGAGGGGCCCTTCTGGTGCGCAAGGGTGTTCCCCTGAGGGCTCACAGGTCTTTGCGGGATAGAAGTGGCAGATATGTTATACTGGTGGCTACACTGCAGAGGTGGAGGGTGACCCTGGTTTCGCTCTATGCGCCCAACTCCCAACAAGATGTGTTTTTTGCCTCATTGTCCAAGACACTGTTTGAACATGCCAAAGGGGATCTTATTGTGGGAGGGGATTTCAATGAAGTGGTTAACCCCTTGGAGGATAAGTACCTTTCCCCAACTAGCACAGACAAAAAGAACTTCTTGGCACTTACTACACTCCTTCGGGAGCACTCGCTTATAGAAGCATGGCGTTTCTTCTACCAGGGAGAGCGGGATTACACTTTCTATTCTACAGTGCATAGGGGTTTTTCCAGGTTGGACATGTTACTCGTCTCAGACAAGCTTATTCCCCAAACGATTGGCATAGAGATTCTTCCTAAAGCTTTGTCAGACCCCAGTAATGTTAAGAATGCCCCCCTTGATGATACTCTGCAGCCTTTCCGTACTTGGCGCCTGAATAAGTTCCTACTGGAGGACCCCCAATTCTGTTCCTGCATTTCTGACGCCATAACCCACTACTTCACCAAGAATGACACGGGGAGTTGAGCTATACTGCAGTATGGGATGCAGCAAAACTGTGGTTCGTGGTTATATCATAGCTCAAACAGTAGCGAGAGGGAAAATCAGGAGACAGGTACAAACCCAACTGGAGCTAGAACTTCAAGGATGGGAGGAATTACATAAAAATAGGCCTTCCCAACGGTCACAGCGGGATGTACGAGTAGCCCAGAAAGCCCTAGAAGCCAACCACTTGAGTCGGGCAGCTTATGGTATGATGCGCACTGAACAATATTATTACTCGTAAGGAAATAAAGCTAATCGGCTCTTCGCAGCCAAGTTGAAAAAATAGGCTTGACGTAACCGTATAGAATCCCTAGAGGACATGGATGGGAGATGACCTCGTAGGTAGATAAACTGCAGTTAATTGAGAAGTTTTTTAAAGCTCACTTGGCCCCCTATCGCACTGACCCACAAATGGCCCACAAATTCATACAGGGTGCACATTTGCTACAGGTTTCCCAGGAACTTCAGGATCTGTTAGAAGAACCAATCACGTTACAAGAAATGGAGACTGCCATTCACTCTCTGCCCTTGGGTAAGGCCCGGGTCCAGACGGGCTCACAAACACATTTTATAGAACCTTTAGTGCAGTCCTCTCCCCCTATTTAACTAAGCTTTTTCATGTTGTTTGGGCTACTGGTTTTGTTTCTGAATCTATGGCGGAATCTACCACGACTTTGGTTTTGAAGCCAGGGAACAATTCCACGGACTGCGCATCATATCGGCCTATTGCTTTGCTGAACAAAGACACAAAGGTGTTGAGTAAAATAATAGCTGGCCGACTGGAGGAGATTCTCCCAGCACTGATAGAAAAGGATCAAACTGGTTTTATACGCAATCACTCAACATATGATAACATCCGTCGTGCGATAAATCTGATTGCGTTGGCCCCCAGGATCCCGGGTAGACTGTCCCTACTATCCTTAGATGCCAATAGGGCTTTTGATAGCATGTCGTGCATGATATCTGGATTTGAGGTGAACCCAGCCAAATCGGTGGGAATGGCTCTAACGGAATCCCCTGCTGGGCTGTTAAACATCCAAGCGGCGTTCCCTATCCGCTTGTCGTCCACAGATATCCCTTACTTAGGAATCAAATGAACCCCAACTTTTACAGGTCTATTTAAGGCTAACATACCCGCTCTATTGTCAGAGGCCAAAGAATGGCTCCAACACTGGGACCCTCAAGAAACTTCACAGTTGGGTAGGGTTAGTGCGGTCAAGATGACCCTTGTCCTGAAGCTTCTATATGCTTTTCACTCCTTGTCAGTGGTGATTCCCATTGGTGAGCTCATCGCTATGCAAAGGGCAATATGTCTGTTTATCTGGAGGAGGAAGAAACCTAGAATTCTTTGCAAACTTCTTACTAGGGGGAGGTTGCTAGGTGGGGTGGGGCACATCTCGATTTCACGTTACTACAGGGCAGCTCAGGTTGCTGTAATGCTAAATTGGGCAAATTAATTTGAAACCCCTAAGTGGCAAGAGATTGAGCAAGCCGCGGCCCCATTCCCGCTAGCTTATCTTCCGTTCCTCCCTAACCGATGCCGAGATGAGATAATACCCACAACGCTAACAACGCTGCGGAGCTGGGATAAGGCATGTACACTAAGGGGAATTGTATTGGGCCTGGGTCCATTGTCCCCCATCATCCAGAACCCAGTGTTTACCCCAGGTCTGTGTCCTAGTTCATTCCAATGCTGGAGTTCAGAGGTACCCCTGAGATTGAGAGATCTATTCGTAAATCGGGAACCCCTAACGTTTCTAGAATGCACGGAGATGTTTGGAGTGCCTGAATCCAAACGCTTTAGGTATATACAGCATCGGCACTGGTTGACTAACAGGGATACCCGACTGGCTGCTTCTAGAATACCAATAGGCATAACACTGAAAATTCTTGAGGTTCAGCAGTCTCACAAACTAGCCGCCTGCTACAGACTCTTGGAGAATGTCCCGGTAGGAGAAAAGCTCCATTATATGGTGGCCTGGGAGAGGGAACTGGGCTTAGAGATCCCAGAAGAGTCATGGCAAAGGATATGGTACAGAGGCCAGAAAAGCTCCAGATGTGCGGTAGTGAAGGAGAATGCTATCAAGATTCGTTTTCGATGTTATTTACCTCCGAGCAGGTTACATGCAATGAATCCTGATTACCCAGATACATGCCGGCATGGCTGTGGCAAGCATGGGGACCTGGTGCATATATGGTGGCACCGTTCAGTCATACAAATGTTCTGGCAGGAGGTGCCATCCAAAATCACGGAAATCACAGGCTCCCTGCTTCCCATGGATCCACGGATTCTGATACTGGGGGATGTGTCGGAGGATGGGTCTTTCCCGATGTCAGGTCACAGAGAAGCCCTAATTGCTCAGTTACTTATTGCAGCTCGAATTACAAGGGCTTGCTTTTGGAAATCCGTAGAGGGACCACACAGCATACTGGTGGGTGATGGTGTGTGAGTTGTTAGGTCTTGAAAAGCTCACAGCCATGCTAGAGGGGATGCTCTTGAAATTCACATGGATTTGAAGCGCTCTCCTGGACTTTGTTTCAGAAAGAGAGCAAATATTTGTCCAGCCGACACTAATGAAATGTTTTATGAATCCTTGATGTGGATATTATGAATCTGACCTGATGACTTTAAGTTTTTTTTTTCCTTCTTTCTTCCTCTACTTTTATGGTCTATATCGTTCCCTCTTCTGGTGGCCTTCGGTCAAATTGAATTGCCCCTCCTATTTTGTATCCATTAATGAACTTACGGATGGATGGTCTTGATATGTTTAATAACTTTGGGTGATAAAATGTAAAATGATGGGGGAAATTAATTTTGCGGTATTGAAATTAATTTTGCTGTACTGTGAGATGTAATGTATTCCTCTGCCACTTGTTGGGTTATATGTTCTGAAAATGTTATAAGAAATTATTTTTTAAAAAAAGAAGGACGACTTGACCATCGTTCTTAGTCCTGGGAAGGCTGTTGTTTCATTGGTGAGGCTGTGGTGTATTTTCTGAGGAAACTGTCAAAACATTTGCAATTTCTTAAGTGTACAAGAGAGCAATTAATGCTGTAGGGCATGAAAATACAACACAGCAAATTTTTGCAGTGAACTTACTGAGATTCCCCCAATATGTTTCTTTTAGACTTTGCTTGTGGCAACCATACACGTCTTTTGGGCCTAGAAGCCAGGGCCTTTGACCCTAGCCAGTGAGCACGGCCTTCATGCTCACTGGCCAGGGCCATATTGCACCCCTTGACATGTTGCCTCAATACACTGCCGCACACCTCACTGTAGCTGTAAAATTCTACTTTTCTGTATTAATCTCATTTTTTTTAACTGTCTCTCTTTTTTTAAAAAACTGTTTTGCCATAACTGTAGTTAATTAGCAGTGTACTATAAATATTCGCAGATATCTTTAAACGTCATCAAATATTTGCAGATATCCGTTTGATGTAATTTCCTGATCCTGTTTTCTAATATAACCCAAAATATTGGAATATATTTGAACATGTTCGAGCTCTGACCTTAGTCCACAGCCCCACCTCCCAAATCCCCAATTTCCTGGTACCTTCTTTCTCCCTCCCCACTTCTAGCCTGAAGCCATTTCAGACTTTGTTGTCCTCCAAATGGCAATTTTTTCAACTTACCCCGAATATTGCTGTTATATTCGTGATATCTCTTGCATCGACCAAAAAAAAGTAACCTCTTTTCATTTCTAAAAAGTCTCTCTACAGCAAAGCAGCATGGGACCCACTTCTCACTCAAATATTTTAACATCTATTGGCCAGAATAACCCCAAACCCCTTCCAGAAATCGAGCCAATGCTTGGTTCCCAAGTTGTTTTGTACCTGGTCCAATTCCACCCAGTGGTTTTTGTTGTGCGCTGTGCAGAAATATGGACTTTTTCTCTTTTGCAAATTGAATGGCGAGCAGGCTGACTTTTTTTGCATTCTTAGTAATATTTTCATTTTCAAACAAATCCTTCCTAATATTTCCAGTCTGGGGAGGGTGGGGCCAGAAATAGGTTGCAGTGGAGCGACTGTGACAAACTTTTCTAGGTATCTCGATACTCGACCTAACTATAATGTGACGACCACTGCACTATAACATATGAATATACATTCATATATATTATATCTGTATTATTATATGTATATATTACATAGGTTACTATTGATATTATCAGAAAGGAAAAATCATGTTTTTTATAAAAATGTATGTTCTGTAAACAAATGTAAAATGCCAGGGGGTGCCGTGTAGCAGCATCCAAGCCACCGCAGGTAACCATTGCACCTGTGCCACCAAGGCCCGTGGAGGGCACCGCACCACCACCACCTCCACCCACTGGTCAGCCTGATGACACCTGCGAGCCACCACATTCCGAGGAGTCGAGTGTGGCTGGGGAGGTGGAAGCCATGGCACCCCTCATTATGGATGACACACAGGAGGGCATCTGGGGCACCATGGTGGACGATATAATGGATGTGGTCCATACCCCAACTCAACTTGCATCCCCCCAAGTATCATCGTTCGATACCAGGAACGCCAGCACCCCAGAGCAGTCCGGCCATGACCACACAGAGGGACACTTAAGTCTAGTTTTCAGTGTTGGGGAGGCTGAGCAGGCTGGCCATGACAGCCAGGGGCCCAATACATCCACGGGTGCACCCGCAGGGCCGCAGCGGACTGACCTGCTAACTGCACTCGTCCGTGCGTTCGTGCAGGACAACAGGCAGGCCAGAGAGGAGTGTCGTACGGAGGTAGCTGCACTAGGCCGGTCCATTACGGACAACACCAGTCCGTAATATTGAGATCTTTCTCGGACAACAACAGTCGCCTCTGCGAGGAGGTCTCGGCCCTCCGGCAGGAGTTAGGGCGCATCGCAGATGCCATGGAGGCAGGGCATGCCGCCACACAACCTCAGCAGGCGGCCACACCGTTGTCCTTCAGTTACACACAAACAAGCCTGCTCCACAGGTCGGCCCGTACACAGCACCGGCAAGACATGCTGCCCCCTAGGTCAGGGAGTGCCGAGTAATAGTTATGGCAGCCTCATGTAGGCTTCGGGGACTCAATGGGACTTGTGTGGGGGAGTTGTGGGGGGAGGGGAAGGGGGGAGGGTGTGTGGGGGAGGTGTGAGGGGAGGTGGAGGGGTGTGAGGGTGTGTGGGGGAGTTGTGGGGGGAGGCGGAGGGTGTGTGGGGGAGTTGTGGGGGGAGGCGGAGGGGTGTCAGGGTGTGTGGGGGAGTTGTGGGAGAGGGCGAGGGGGGTCAGGGTGTGTTGGGGAGTTGTTGGGCAGGGGGAGGGGGTGAGGGTGTGTGGGGGAGTTGTGGGGGGATGGGGGTGAGGGCGTGTGGGGGAGTTGTGGGGGAGGGGGAGGGGGGTGAAGGTGGTGGAGGGTTTTGTTACTTAGTTTATATTGCTACATTCAATACACCGGTTGTATGAAAAACAAGACCTGAGTGGACATTCATCCATGGGCATGTGCCATTTATTCATTTACAGTGCATAGTGTAAATGTACCCCCACACCCAGTGCCCTCTGTCCAACCATCATGTCATCCTCTGCTGCCATGTGTGCCAGAAATATTGTGCAATCACTGACTGGCGCATAGCACGTCCCTCCTGCGCATCGGCACCGTGATGATGTCCAGCCACATCTTCTTCTTCCACTTCATCATCACCAGGTGGTAGCAGTTCAATGTCAGGGGGCAGGGGCACGTTCCGACGGATGCACATATTGTGCAGCATTACACATGCCATGATGATCTTGGCCACCTTCTCATGCCTGTAGAGGAGTGCCCCACCCGACCAGCTGAGGCAGCGAAATTGTGCCTTCAACAGGCCAAAGGTCTGCTCGATGAACACACGGGTACGGGTATGGGAACGATTGTAGTCCTCCTCGTGCCTGTTCTGTGGGTTTCGGACAGGGGTGAGGAGCCACAGCTTCAAGGGATAGCCACTATCACCTGCATGAGAGGGAAATAAAGGTAAATGATAGGCAATTCATGATGGACAGCTGTACTAGTCACACATGCCTGCAGGTTATCGTTGCCCACATGCACATGTCCCTGGATGTATTGGCACCATTTTCAGTCCCTCAATGTGTCTTGTGCCATGGTCTAATGGTGTGGGTTGCATCTTCAGGATAATACATGGTGTGCACTGACGTCTTGTTGCACATGCATCGTGTATGCATACAGCTGTGTTAGTGTCAAATTAGTGAGGTGTTGTGTTCTGTGAGATTTACTTAGAGGGAGCGTTGGCAGTAGTCTGTGCAATATTGGGCAATCAGCACTGATCATTCCCATGGTGACATGCAACACTCCTATGAGTGTGTCAGCCCTGTGCCAGACAGTGGATTCCCTAGTAGGTTCAGTTTGATGCACTCCTATGGATGCTTGTCCTGTGTGGTGATATGCTGGAGATAGCAGCATAGTGCATTTGCACTGCATGGTGCAGGATGGCGTTGCAGAGGGAGAGGGTCGCTGATGAGTGGTGCACGTGTTGTGGGATGTGGGGTGGTTTCCTGTTAGTCATGTAGTGATAGGTGTCGACCTTACTTCATTCATATGGGATTTGGGTGTCATGTACAGTTTGTGATGGTTTGGGGCAAAGTGTTCAGTGATGTGCACATCGTACAGTCACATCAACATTGGAAGCATGGTGGTGTGTGCATCTCTCCCCCCATTTCAATGCCATGTGCCAGTTCTGCAATTTACCAAGTAGCCAGGCAACTCGACCAGCATGTCGCTCCATGAGCGTGGTAGCGTGGAGTTCCGCAGGACCATAGAGTCATGAGTTGATCCTGGATATCGGGCACAACAATGTGTGGTGATCTTGCTGGTGTTGCATACCATATGCACATTGATGGAGTAGTATTGCTTGCGGTTGCGGTACACCATCTCCATGGCATGCGGGACCACCAACTCCACGTGGGTGCAGTCGAGGGCACCTACGCAATTTGGCATGCCTGTCAGTGCACAGAAGGCAACGTTTGTATCAAATATCTCCTGGGGAGTCCATGGTAGGGATATGTAGTCCCTTGTGTGCTTAATGAGGGCATCCAGCATTTGGTTCAGAATCTGGAGGAAAAAAGGGTTGTGATATGCCATGCATGTGCCCCACTGTGTGCTGGTAGTTGCCTGTGGCAAGGAAGTGGAGCACAGACACTACCTTCAATAAATGGGGGATGGCGGTGCGTATTTCAATGGGGCTCACTATGTCTATGTGTATCAGGTCCACTATGGTGGTGATGGTGTACCGGTCCAGACGGTACAGGGTGTGGATCTGCTCAGGGGTTAGGTCGAAAGGACTGGCTCTGATGCGAGGGATTGGGGGCTGCCGGTGTAATAACGGTGGCTGCACTGGTGGGGCATGCTGGGCCTGTCTCACCCTCCTTCTCCTCCTGCGTCTCCTCTGTGGTGGCGGCTGTTGTTGTTATTGATGTTGTGACAATGCAAGCATGTCCTCCAGCTCCAGTAATTCTACTACTATTGTAATCATCTTGGTGTGGGAGGGGGTGTGGTGTGTGGGTGTGGGTGTGCTCCTTTTGTAATGGGCCTGACTCCATTGCCTCCACCTGTGCTGATTGTGTGCACCTGTGGCAGTTAGGAACACTGCTCAGGGCATTTTACGGTAGGTCGGCGATGGCGGTATTTACGGCATGCCGGTAACCACTTTTTCAGCCTTCGTGAGGCGGTTATTTGCATGTCCGCGTCACTTGTGATCTACTCCAGTTTACGGCATGCCGCTAATGCCGGCATGGTGGGTCGTGTGCACGCGCCCAGACCGCTATTAACGGCATCGTACTTTACGATGCCGCTAATAGCGTTCGGGCTGGTCAGAATATCCTGTAGTGGTAATCAATGCCGGTATTCCTTTACCGGCATCGTTGTTCCCTTAGCACCAAGCTCAGAATGACCCCCTATGTTTTAGGAGAGATACTAAGCATCTCCCTATCCTGAAGTTACTTGAGGATATTAAAAAGAATCTCAAAGGAGGAACCTGGTGGGTCCCCAGCAACACTGCCAATAAGGAGCTGTGTGCTGCAACAGTAAAATGCAGATGCCTTTAATAGCTATGGAGCAGACAGACTCTATAGTACAGGTAGAATACAAAGTATAGAGTTCCAAAAGACAGAGCGCAGCAGAATGAATGAGTGGAAAAAGGCTCCACTAATTCAGGGTTTAAAGAAAAAGGTTCAGAAGTCCAGTAAAACGTGCTGGGGGTCTCACTAGGAGAGGGGATGAAGCATACAAATGATACATCTCCCTAACAGTAGATTTGCACATCGGACAAATGTCGAACAGATAGCTTGTTTAAAACATATTTTAAGTAAACAACTTAAAGAAAATGTAAAATATCTTCTTTACAGACAGTACTGATAGGACCCAGATCAGAGTCGGTCAAATGTCAAGCATGATGTAAGGCAAAGGGCCTAGGCGAAATGCCACATAAAGTGATCGTGCGGAGTTAGCACATCCATATACATTTCATACCCATGGGTATGGATACATCTGCAGTATTCAGCTATCTGGATGTATGTATTGCATAGCATACAGGTCCTGTCATCAAGTGCATTAATATGAGCCTATTATAATGCTTTATTATTGTTAATTGCTTGAGGATTCCTTAACAGGTCCTCATAATTATAATTCATTATTTATAACACGCTTTATATCCAAAAGGTCTCAAAGCACGTACTCGGGATTCAAACCTATGCTGCTCTGCATCATCTTGCTACCAAGACTAGTGCGTTTCCACTGAGCTACACTACTGTGTCATAACCCATGGGTGTAAGTAAGGACATAGGGCCTTATTACTAGAATGGAGGTAGCCATGAGCTATTAGCTCCATTGTGGCCTCCGTTCCGGGCTCCATTACCGGGTTCCTGCAATGGGGACTTACCGGGTTACTCCGACATAGGAGGACCCGGTAATTCCTCCTTGCAGGAACCCATCCCCATTCCCATTTGAGCCCCCATAGGGCTCAATGGGAATGGGGAGGGAGGTAATAACGGGCAGATTACATATTCTTGGCAGAGAATGATGAGCCGATGATTAAATAGAATTTTTTAGAAGAGATGCGCCTCCTTTGCCTAGATGGAAAAAATCAAAAGCGCGGCAGTGGCGCGGCAGGGGCAGAGGGAGAGAAAGAGGACAATGAACTCCGGTACCAAGAGGACAACAAACTCCATCAGGAAGAAAACCCGCCGAGGCCAGCGTGGGAGATGGCTTAAAAGTGGATCAGCAGAGACAAATGCACTCTAGGACCAAACTTTAAAAAACAACAGCATGAAACTTTGTCAAATCATTAACCTTTCCTCCCATGTGCTTACGAAACCACAGCAATCGCTCCTTTCATTGGGACTTCTGCCCAACTATGAGCTTTGACTATGTTCAATCCCGCCTTGACTTTGATCAATTCTTTTGCAAAATTAAACAAAAAAAAACATTCTTTGCTTCTAATTCTACTGTAATGAAACCATCTCGGATGTGTTTAGGACATACTTACTTACAGTTCTCATATGTCCCATCATTGGTGGATTTGGCCTGCCTTAATAATGTTTCCTTTGATCCTACCCACTTTGACCTAACAGATTTCGACATTGATCCTAATTCACAGTTCCCATTGGAGGTCTGTATTGAGGCCTTCCATGATTTATGTATAGATGACCTAAGATCATTACGCCAGCAATCTGGTGGTTTCAGACAAAATTTTACTGCTGCTCAACGCATAGCAATGTTGGAATTACAAAATCTGTCAAACATTGTTATTAAACCAAACCAGCCGATAAAAGCTCCAACATTGTAATTCAGAATCGTACTGACTATGTATTTGAAGCCAATAGACAATTACATGATCGTCTGTGCTACTGTGAGCTGCAAACAAATCCATTTCCAGAGATTACTTCTGACTTGGCTTTCCTTTGTGCGAAATGGGGTGAAAATGGTTTACTTGAGGATGACTTAATCAAGTTTTTGGTCCTTTCTAGTTATACCATTCCTACTATTTACTTTCTCTCCAAAACGCACAAGTCTCTGATTCATCCAACTGGGAGACCAATTATCACCTTATGTGGCTCACTGTTAGAACATGTGGCACAGTTCATTGATGAGACTTTAATTCTATTTGTCTCAGTGTTACCATCCTACCTGCGAGATACTAAAGCTTTGTTTACACCACATTACTGATATTCCGTGGGAGAGTGGCTTCATTCTAGCCACACTTGATGCCGTCTCCCTGAATACCTCGATTGATCAAAATGTAGGCATGGCAGCATGTAAACATTTCTTGGAATCCCGATCATTGAATTTTTTGGGCCACACTACCACGATCCTTGAAATGTTATCCTTTTGTTTGGCCAATAATTTCTGTCTGTTTGAGGGTTCCTTTTTTCGACAGGTACGAGGGATGGCTAGGTGCAGTACCTTTGCTCCGTCTTACGCTAATTTGACCATGGAGTGGTGGGAGGAAACGTTCCTATCTGATTTAATTTCTTTAAGGTTTCCATCACAGGTTGTGTCATGGTGGAGGCACATTGACAATGTTTTTATAATTTGGAAGGGCACTGAAGTTGACTGGTCATCATTTGTCACATGTATAAATAGCAATTTTGTTAATTTGAAGTTTATGGAATGCCATAGTGACCATGAAATTGTACACCTTGATGTCATGGTCACTCTTGATACTTTGGGTATCCATACATCTCTATGATATGATATGATATGGCATTTGTAACGTGCCTATACACAAGTGTTTCAAGGCGCGACGAGGCGGGGGATGGGGAGGAACAAGGGGAGACAGACAACGATCCTACTAGGCCAGGTGTCATTCGGATCGCGCAAGTGCAAGGGTAGAGGGGAAGGGAAAAGTGCAAGGGGGAAGGGAGATGGGAAAGTGCAGTATAGGGTTATAGCATACAGGATACATAACAAGGGCCAGCTGGTGGCAAGTGCGAGGTAAGTGCAGACAAGTGCTGGGAAGGGGGCTGTAGGGATACAGACACAGTCCCGCAGTGCAGGTGCTGCCAGGGAGGCAGTGCAGGGGAGAGTGGCTGGGCCAAGGACTGAGAACGGTGAGTGGCCCAGTTGCAGATTCAGTGCAGTTTCAGTAATTTTAGCAGGGAAGAGGGGGAGAGAAAGCAGAGGCAAAGAGTTAGGTTTTGAGGTGCTTCCGGAACCGGAGATCGTTCTCCTCAAGTTTCAGGGAGGCAGGAAGGCTGTTCCAGAGGGAGGCCCCTGCATGTGGAGAGAGATCTGCCCCCAACTCGTTGTTTGGAGAAGCCGCTGACCCTGAGGGAGTTGGAGGCGGATGAGCGAAGAGCACGAGAAGGAAGATATTTAGGAAGAGAGAGTTGAAGGTATTTTGGCCCAAGGCCCCAGACGGCCTTGTGGACAATGCAAAGGGTTTTGAACTTGATCCTCGCAGTCTCTGGGAGCCAGTGTAGTGATTTCAGTCCTGGAGCGATACGGTCCCTGGGCTTGAGGCCAAGGACAAGTCTCGCAGTCCTGTTCTGGATGAGTTGCAAAGGGCGGAGAGTAGAGGCGGGCAGATTTAGGTAAAGGCTGTTACAGTACTCCAGCTTCGAGAGAACCAGGGCTCTAGAGAAAGTGAGCTTCTGGGGGAAGGAGAGGAAAGGAAGGATACCTCTGAGGAGGTGTAGTTGGTAGTGTGACTTCTTAGAGACGTCAGATATGTGAGGAGAGAAGAAGAGTGTGGAGTCGAAGATGACCTCGAGGTTTTTGCCTTGCAGGTAGGAGCAAGAAGAGGGCCAAGAGAGGCCGGCCAGAGAGCTGCAGGGAAGGAGGGAGTGGGTGTGCCGATGAGTAGAATCTCAGTCTTACTGGCATTAAGGCAGAGGTCGTTGGCGGCACACCATTCCTGGATAGCAGAAATACAGTCAGAGATGAGGGAAGGAGAGGAGGAGGCCGAGGGTAGCCTGAAAATTAGCTGGGTATCATCCGCATAGCACTGAAAGTTGGGGCAGAGAGCGGCGATGCAGTGGGCGAGAAGTGCCAGATACTGTTTGAACAGCCAGGGAGAGAAGTTAGAACCCTGGGGGACACCACAGGTAGAGAAAAAGATGTCAGAGAGGAAAGACCCCAGTTGGACCTGGGAGGGTCGATTTGAGAGGAAAGAGGTCAGCCACGCCAGAGCCTGACCAGTGATACCCAGGTTATCATGGAGACGGTTGAGAAGGATGGTATGGTTGACAGTATCAAAGGCAGAAGAGAGATCAAGCAAAATGAGAACACATGGAATGTTAGAGTCAAGGTTCGAGAGCAG
This sequence comes from Ambystoma mexicanum, assembly GCF_040938575.1. NCBI lineage: Eukaryota > Metazoa > Chordata > Amphibia > Caudata > Ambystomatidae > Ambystoma > Ambystoma mexicanum. Next base: position 29,337,502 of record NC_090923.1, on the reverse strand, counting down.
GTCCTCACGGATGTTCAGGAGAGCAGTTTCCGTGCTTCTGGCAGGTCATGAAGACTACCAACAGATTCAGCATGGAGATTTAGCTGGGAGATGGCCAGTTTCTCCAGGAGCTTGCTCAGGAAGGGCAAGCTCCTGGAGAAATATATTTCTAGATAAAAGATCTTCAAACACCGGGCTTCCACTTCATGCCAGTAGCTGCCACCCACCATCATGTAAAAAGAGCTTTCTATACAGCAAATTTATTTGCTTTCATCGCAACTGTACAGACGTTAAACAATATGACAGATGTTGTGCTCTGGCTGCTATGGATTTTGTAAAACAAGGCTATGATAAGAAAATAATTGAATCTGCCTACATGAGGACACGTGCCCTTTCTAGAGATAAACTTCTCTATGGCACAAGCTCTAACAAATCAACGAATAAGGATGATTGTTGCTTGATTGTGACTTAGGATAATGCCTCTTCCAAAGTTTGCAGAATTATTCAGAAACATTGGCGTGTACTTACTTTGTACAAAAACCTATGCCCTTTGCTTTCAGCATGTCCGACACTTACTTATAAGCGAGTTCTTGCACTAAAAGACAGATTGGTTTCAAGTTTCCTACCTCCCTTACAAAAGAATTCTTCTTCTAGTTGGCTGTCCGGTGCCCCGTCAGGTTTCACCAAGTGTTCTAAATGTAAGGTGTGTCCACATGCAACAGTACAAAAGTCTTTTAAACATCTGATTACAGGTGTCACGTATGAAATCAAACACTTCATTAATTGTGATACTGCTTTTGTCGTCTATATCCTTTCATGTCCATGCTTGACATGGTACGTAGGCAGTACCACCTGCAAACTTAAATTAAAAGTCCTTCAACATCTGAGAGCCATAAAAAATTTAGACCCAACTTATCCTATGGCCAAACATTTCAAGCAAGACCATGGCAATGATTTCCATCTTCTGACCTTTTTTGGAGTGGCACATGTTCCTATACATCAAAGAGGCGGTGATCAGACTCTAAAGTTGAGACAGCTAGAAACTAAGTTTATTTTAGATTTTGACAACAAAACCCGAGAGGTCATAATATAGACGATGAGCTCTATACTTTTATTGGAGTACAGATAGTTGGTCTTCTCTCTTCTATTCTGTTTAATATCAGATGATTTCTGTTTTTTCATGCTTTCCTTTGTGGAGAGTTCTTTGTTCCAATGTTTCACCTGTGCATTTTAGTTTTCTTTCGCTAAAGTAGTAAGGGTGTTTTTCTCTTTTCCTTTTCTTTTGTTGAGAAATCACTATGTTTCCCTTGGTCCCCCCCCTTTTTTCACTTGGGCTGTCGTTACTGTCTAGCTTTTTTGTGAGGCTTTCAGCACTATTATTTCTTATAGGGAGGCTTATTTGACTGGAACTGTTTTTTTCCATTCTTTCTTTCTATTGGTTTCTTCTTGAGATATATCTATAATGTTTAGCTTTTAGTTTTTGATACATATGCTCTGTGGTTGCTGCAGTCTCTATGTGACGTAGTACATACCTGTGCATTTTATAATTATCCATTGCTATGCTCCAAGTCTGGAATAATACCATGTGTTCTGTTGAATGCAATACCTGCACTGATGCATTATTTTGCACATTACCATATATGCTGCTGGCAAATTTGCACTGATGCATTATTTTGCACATTGTTATATATGCAGGAGAGGCAAAGGACCAAATCCTTTTCCTGACACTGGAGGAACGTTGTAAGAAGGCGGCACAAATCAAAAAATGGGGTTCCGATCTGCCGTCGTACAAGGAACACGTGAAACCCATTGAAGGATCCCAACGGCACTATCACTCAAAAGCATCAACTTCACTAAACCGCAGTCCTGGGAAAAAAACAAGAAAACTCCCTGAAAACCTGGTCACTCCACGAGCATCACAGAGGAAACAATCTCCCAGAGAAGGCGGCACAACACAGGGGAAAGCCGAAATACAAGAGACAAAACCGAGGCAGAGGCTCTCCAACAAAACTCAGAGTCCACACAGCAAAGAGACTAAACCCAGCCTTCAAACGGGACCAAATAAGTAACAGTAGAGAATACATTATCCTCAACAGAAGAACAGTAATGGAACTTCTTCATAGCGTACCAAAACTTAGATCAGTGGAATCTAATGGCCTAAAAATAGTAGAGCCGAGCCATGAAGGTAGACAGGCGACTACATACCTGTATATAACTTCTAGATCTGTAAAACAGAGGCTACGTAACTCCATGGGAAACCGCCTAAAACTGGGATATGATCTCAGAGAAATTGATGAATCCAGGCACCAACAACCTCAAGACATTCAAAGGCAACAGATCACCATCCGACAACAACCGAAACAAGCGCCACCAACCTGGTTTTCAGGAGGGGTCTACTGAAACGCCTTTGGAGACGGTAAGAAGGTCCCATGGGGACAAAGGTAACAAACCTCAACTTAGCCAGGAAGAAAGACCAAGAGCAATCCGAAAGCAAAGTAAAGAAGAAAAGCAAGAGGTTGTCGAAGAAACCGAAGGAAGACCCCTTGGCCCATTGACATCAATAAAAAGAACATTTACGCAGACCATAGGCAAAGAACCAGAACAGCCAGCTGAAAGGGGAAAACTCAATTCTTTGCAGAACCTATGGGCTTGGCTTCCGAAGTCTCTCGCCCTCCAAAGAAAATAGCAATTCAAGAATATTCAGAAACTTGACACAACAATACAACAAACAAACATCAACTCAATTATCAGACTAGGCTCATGGAACACACAAGGTTTTTCTCACCTCACGGTTCTGGGGGACGTGAATTTGGTTTCTTTTGACCTTTTTGTGCCTCCAAGAGACGTGGCTCACAGAGAAGCCTGTCTTAGACAGTTTTGACTTAGCTTTTGCTCCAGCGAAAAAAGGATCCAAAGGGCAGCCGTCATCAGGCCTGCTAACCGCGATACGCTCAGGGAAAGGGATGAAAATGATTAAAATCTTAACATCAACCCTTTTCCTACTAACAGTTCAAGTGAAGTGGACTTACTGGAACTCAGAACTAGGCAAGCCGTCGGTAACATCAGCCATAATTATGAACACTAATTGAAATCCAGATGCTATCACGACAACGACTTCCTGGACATGATGGAGAAAGAAATTGTTCGATCATACATTGACTATGCAGAAACACACCTCTTCATCTGCGGGGACTTAAATATAGTCTGCACAAAGAAGTCTTCACGGCCTCCGGGGACCTTGGCAGAGCTGCGTGGCAAAGCTTGGCTCTCTTTGGCGACTTCTGGAGACCTAGCTAATCTTGACACCGCCTACGCCTGCACTGACAGAATTCCAAATTGGGACGGTCGCATGAATTTACTATATTTTTGCCTAAAGCACGTTGCTTGAAATTATTGCTTCTTTCAGCATCCTTAAAACCTCGGCTAGCGACCTCAATTTACTGAGTACAACGTGGCCATCTTTTTGGTGGAAAAAGTCATGCCTAACTCAAATTGGGAAGTAAACCTTAAAGGAAATCTTCTCTCATTGAGTGCAAACAACATCATCACTCTGACCAGCAATTATGTTCAGCTGGGAACATCGAAAGAGACAAATCCTCAACCAGATTATTGCTCGCTGCTCAACATCTTCAAAAAACCCAAATTGAATCGAGGTGCGGACACAAAAAAATCTATTCACAACTACGATCTAACACTAGTCGCAAAAAGACATCCCTTAAGAAAATTAAGAAGAGTGCTAGCTAGCAACAACTCAGAGGCAAACAGACAAGCTCTATCTGTCGGGTTGAAGCATTATAAGACCTGGCTGAAATCCTATCGCCTTACCTTGTACCAAAACGACTCGGAAGAAATGTTGAGGGCTGTCTGTGGCAAAAACACCCGCACATTCTGGGCTCTGATTAACTCTACAGAACGAACTATGAGTGATTTGTTAATAAACAGCATTGGAGAAGACATTTGGATGATACATTACAAAAGTCTTTTCTATGATCCATTTGGGATATTGACGAGCTGACAGGAACAAGACGTGTTGCCCTGGGTGGAGCTTCACGACAGACAGGATATCTTGGAAGTCCTGAAGAAACTTAAAAACTCAAGAGCCCCAGGCCCTGATGGGCCGAATAACATGCACCTGAAACAGCATCCGGAAGAATGGTCATTGTTTATTAGTCAAGTCTTTCAAAGATCTGCAAAAGCCAAGGAACTACCAAAATCTTGGACTACCTCAGCAGTAGTTCCTATCTTTAAGAAAGGAAATAGAGATGACCCCAAGAACGTCCGTCCCATCGCACTTCTGGACGTGATTGGCAAAGTATATGGCTCACTGCTTCTATGCCAATTTCAATCATGGTCAAGTGGGGCGCTTTGTGACGATCTATTCCAGTCCGGTTTCAAGAAGAATGTTGGCACTAACATCAACATACTAACTTTGAGCATCTTGAAGAGCAAATCACTGGCAGGAGGCCCTCGAATCTTCATGGCTTTTATCGATCTAAGCCAAGCTTTTGACCAGGTAGATAGAGCAAGACTGTGGGAGAAGCTAAGAAAGTGGAATTGCCCGGCTGAAATACTGCAACCAATTACTGCACTCCACAACAATACCAGAATACAAGTCCGTCTCTACCATCAAGGGTCTCTATCTGAAGAAATATACACAAATCAAGGGGTAAAACAAGGCTGTCCCCTGGCCCCGGCACTCTTTTTGGCCTACATGGGAGATTACAAAGAAACAGAGTCCTGGGTTAGAGCTTCCCCCCCCCAACTTGGTCAGGTTAAAATATCTAGGATCCTGTATGCGGACGATAGTATTCTCCTTGACCAAACTGCCATTGGATTACAGAGACAGCTGACCAACTTTGCTGAATACATCACAGAAAACCATCTAGAAATTAACAAATCAAAAACAAAAATACTATCGATTGGAAAGGGGAGAGGAAAAGCAGACAACTTTGTCTGGCGCCTAGAAGGTGAATGTATTGAGAAGGTAAAAGACTTCAAGTACCTGGGCATTATGCTAGACAGCTCTCAACATGAAAGTGCCATGCAAAACTACCTGCAAGAAAAAACAAAGAGCCTAACATCTCAGGCCAAAGCCATTGATAAGAAGTTCGGCCGCTTCTCTTTAGTACCGGTTATAGACTTCTATAAAGCAAAGGGTGTTCCATCTCTTGCATATGGAGTGGAAGCTATGCCAGGCCTACCCAAGAAGATCTGGCTAACACTTGAAAGTGCTGAACTTGCCGACTCTAATAAGGGGCGAATTGAGCCAGTTGTCATTACAATCTGTGGTAGAAAGAAACACCATGATGCTATTCAGGAAACTCTTGCTGGAAAACTGCCCCAAGCTACTGGTAGCAATTAACAACGAGCTGGGGGGATGGGGGGGTGCTGTACTGTTCGAAACCACCGGTCAGCGGACCAAGAAGCCAAATTAGAAATGATCCAATGTTCTAAACAAAACCTGATTGAAAATCTAACAAAGATTCACAAAAAAATGAATGAATCAGACTACAAACTGACCTCGCACCTTTCGTATGTGACCCAGAAACTTCACGTCCACAACCGTTCGTGGGTAAATATCCAAACCGGAAACTGAGAAAAAATTTTCTAAGAGTGCTCCTAAACCTTCTTCATACCAACGAAACCTTGGCCATCCATGGCATGGCGAGCTCAATCAAATGCAGATTCTGCAAAAACCCCAACGAGGTTGAAACAACGAGGCACCTCCTTCTATCATGCCCAGTAGTGGAAAACATCAGGCAACCCTACTTGAAGCCTATCTTAACCTCAGCCTACATTTTTGATGAAGATGTCTGGTGGTCAAGACTAATCGGAGGCCGAAAGACAGCGTGGGTGACGGCTATAGTGAAAATAATTGGCTTAATCCTGGCAACGGCAGACAAAGAAAAGTAGAGAAAAGGACAGAAAAGTAAAATGAAAATTCTTGTCAAAACATTGAGGGTTAATCAAGTATAAAATAAAAAAAATAAAAAATATATGCAGTTAGCATATCTGCACTATGCACTTTAAGCTACTGGCAAACTTGCACTGATGCATTGCTTTGAACATTATTATATATGCTGTTATCCACATCTATAAGCATATCTGCACTATGCACTTTATTGCTTTGGCTTGCGCGCTTGCAGTCATGTGTGTTTTGCACTGACATTCACGCTGCATGTTACTATATTTGCCTTCTGTACATCTGCATTACGCACTTTATTGCTCTGCTCTCAAGTTCAAACTAATATTGAACCTGCATTTTGCATTTTATTTTGCTTTTTGATGTCCAAATAATATTATATGTCCTGATGACAATGATGCCCATATTGATGTATCATACTGACATTTACCATGTACGCTGCTAGCAATTATGCACTATGCACTATACACTTTATTGGTTTGTGTTCGAATTTGAAAAAACACTCGTGGTAGGGCAAAAACAATACCTTTTTTATTTTAAACAAACTGGACTCAGGTTCATATGCGTCGCCATTCTAATAATGAGGTGTTATATGTGCACTTCATTGTTTGGATTACTCTATCCCAGAACTGACCGAATGTTGTGGAAGTTTATGGATAACCAGTATCAAACTCCGTACTGTGATCACTTACGGCTTTGGAATGGGGCTATTAGAACAAACCAAATGCATGAGTTAAGCTAGGAAATGCAGTGTTAACATGTTTATTTTATTTCTTGTTATGCTTGTAAATTATTTACATGGCACATTCACTGTTTATAGGCCATTTTACATTTCTAGCTCAAATATGCATTGTGTTTATACGTTGTAAGATGTCTGCCAACAAGCCCACATTAAACTCTCCCTTTACCTGTTACCAGTGGACATAGCAGTAGGACTATTGTTTGTCCTTTTATTACTGCTGTCTACCTCCTATCCTCACATGTGCACAAGCACCGAGTGGTGCAGGATGAATCCCATGGCGTCCTGCCTCTGTTGATTCTCTGTCACAGACCTACTGCCCGACATTATGCCTTGTTTATAACAATAAACAGCGCGCTATTTATTACCAGCTGAGTCTGATCTTTTTCTTTTTGACCCTCATTTAAATGGAGATTACTTTTCTCACCTGGAGTGCGGTTTGCTTTCCTTGTTTTTTTAAATATATATATATATATATGTATATATAAACAAAAATGGGAATATGGCAACTGTTCCTCTATTTGCATTTTAAATTTATTTGAAGAACAGGGATGTCAATTTTGAACAGAAATGGCTTATAACAATATCACATTTACAGATGGCACAGAGTGCTTTCCATGGAGGATGGCTGTACAACAGCATCAACATAAGAGCACGTGGTGAGCCCGTTTATGAGGGTGTTAAAAAGTGGGGCATATAACAGGGACAAAACAAAACAAACAGACGAAACACACACACACACACACTTTGTTAAAGGGACGTTATGGTTCGAAGTAAAACCAAAAAACCCTTGAAATTCGCCAGTTATGGTAAGCTAAGCAACCATAACTCGCGCCACCACCGTGAACTACTAAGACTAACACCCATCAAAGATGACATCACAAATGTCATTGATGACATCACTGATGACATCACATGTCTGGCTCACTCTTTTTTCCTTCGCTGATATATGTAGGGCAGTAACAGGCACAAACTAAAAAGTCACTATACTATAGTACAAAGTGCTATGATGACAGCACAGATGACATTACATGTCTAGCTCCTTCTTTTTTTGTTCACTGACATATGTAAGCCACGTGGCTTTCCTCGCTGTCAGTCAGGAGTGTAAGAAGTTAAAAGTGCTATATTTGTAGTCCTTACCCTTCTCACATGGTCTTACAATACTTTCCTTAGGTTACGGTCACATCATATCATACATATGCATAGGAGAAGAAGGAATCCAGAAACACAAGAATCTATTCAGTGCATGAAGTTAATTAGTTCGGTAATGTACATTTTGTGTTAATACTGCAGTTTTTGGTGCTTGCTTTACGTTCCCTGTATATGCTTGTATTTGTATGCATTGTGCTCTCTTTATGTTTTTGTGAGTAATAGTACAATTATGCAGTAAGGGAAGCATACGTAGATACTTATTTTTTCACAGTATGTAAAAACATGTATTTGAAGCATTTATCAATTTAGTATGCAACATGGGAAGATTGCAAATATTGCACCTCTGTAGCGCATGTTGCAGACAATGCCTACATTTCTTCATGAGTTCGTTCATGTACTGAAAGAACTCAGTAATGCAATGTTTTTTTTCCAGCAATGCTTTGCTTAATGAACTATGTGGCATATCTTAATTCTTCAATCATCTCTGATACTTTTCTGCCAATGTTACTCTTAGCAGTGCATAGTGGTGGCGCGAGTTATGGTTGCTTAGCTTACCATAACTGGCGAATTTCAAGGGTTTTTCAGTTTTACTTCGAACCATAACGTCCCGTCAACAACGTTTTTTTGTTGTGAATTTCATAGGTTTTTAGTAGCGCAACTTAACCATAATGTCCCTTTAACAAAGTTGTTTTTTACTGAATTTCACAGGTTTTTAGTAGCGCAACTTAACCATAACGTCCCTTTTACAAAGTTTTTTTTACTGAAGTTCATAGGTTTCTAGTAGTGGCATGTAACCATAATGTAAACGAACATCTGACTTCATTGCACACCTTCCGGAGAATGCCACATGACCATATGCTAGCGCACAGCACGGTGACGTGTCCGAGAATCTGTACACACTTGACAATAAGATCTATGCCTCGTGGACAGTGTGGAACTACATTTTTTACTGATGTAGTAACTTGCAACTTCAAGATTTCCCTTGCACAGCTCCAACACCTATTTGTACTCAGCCATTAACAATGTAGTACACAGTACATACTTTTAGCAAAAGTACTATTTATCTGAAAACGACATGAGCTAAGGCCATCCCTCCTCCCCATGAAACAGCACCACTGCTGTAATGAAGGAGCATGAGAAACACTGCCCCTACCTTACAAATAACACACGCACAACATTTTCCCCCATCCACCTACCCCTCCATATTACTGTTCGGTGCCTCTTTGCTCATTTCCGTCTGCAACTTTCCTTCTTCGCTGTCCTTCCACAAAAAAAGCCATCTGTAAACAAATGAAATGTTCCTTTAAGAACCACCTTTCACAGTTTAGAAATATAAATTTTAAAAAATCGCTTAGACTCCATCTACTTTGTATTTCTCAGTAAAGTACATAGACGCAATAAGATTTTCCAACATTTCTATTTGCAGTTTGTGTTATGCTAATGGGAATATTGTAGCGTTCATCCTCCGTTCCAGGGACTGGAACGGTGAATAAAGGGCCAGCAGGCCAAGTTATGAGCCCAATCGAAGCGAGAGTGCATAACGCGATCTCTGGATCATTACCCCTCTTCTACCCCTAAAATGGGGGATGAATGCCATTAACAATCTAGGTTTCCAAAGCAGTAACCTGTGCTACTAAAAAAGAGGATTTTTCGTTCTAATCCAAAAAGGAATCCCTGATAACATATTAGCACAAGCACTTGTTTCTTCCCTTTCAAATGTATCCTAATGGCGAACAACTTTACCACAAAGCCAGGCCCAGGGGGACATGGCCACTGTAATCCTATCTTTTCTCCCTTCTGGTCATGGCCAGTAGCCACATTGTGCGGATCATGACCTTATACCATGATCCCGACATTCTGGCCACCCCCCATGGCTACAGCCTACCCCTCAGTCAGTAAACGTATACTGCAATGTTTTTTAACTACATTACGACACTTGTCTAATACGAAAACACTCCCACATCTCGTGACATAAGCAACCCTAATGATAATCTACACCATTTTTGGATGACGTTCCTCTCCAGCGTAGCCAAATGCGCCCATAAGCACCTACGTGCCGTGACGCAGACCCTGAAAATGAACACACAGCGACGTACAATGTAGCACATCACATTTTGAAATAATAAACTGGTTTTTAATGAAAACATTAACATTTTAGAATTTGTAAAGTACTTTTATTTGACAATAAACTGTCCGAGACCATCAGACTATTCCCATTTTCAATCAAATAGTAACTTTGTTTCTTCGGTCGTCATCGAAAATGTTAATCGTGATGCACACATTGTTTTTTTCCCATGCACAAAGTGTTCGTTTTCGATAAAGCAACCGCTTCGGTCGCACAGTGATTTCCAAGACGTCGGCATGAACTTCGGCCTACACCACCATAAAAGATGTTATGTTACTCCTAATGGCCACTGCAGCATACAGACAAATGGGTCCTGCGCGATCGTCCCACAAAGCAGTGACGGTTAGGCAGCCGGTCACGAGTACGTGCATGTGGCGGGCAAAAAATCCACCACTTAGCATCTGGAATCCATGGCAATCACAGTAAGGCAGGATGTAGCTGTTCAGAAAACATAACAGAAAATATGTATCAATACCCAACCTTTAGCAAACAATTTCAAAAAAGACAAAAAGAACGTGGAAACTGATGCACTAATCGATGTGTTCATACATGACATTTTAAAGAAATATTAGCATTGAACATGGGTGAATCTAGTGATAGCCTACAAACGCAGAGAATCTACACTCTCCATAACTACAAAAAAAAATGACAACTACATAGAAAGATAGTACTTCAGTTACATTGCCAAAATTAATGTTCAGGTAATAAAAAAAAAATCTTGTGATTTCAAAAAAGACAAAAAGAACATGGAAACTGATACACAAATCGATGTGGTCATACATGACATTTGAAAGAAATATTTGCATTGAACATGGGTGAATCAAGTGATAGCCTACAAACGCTGAGAATCTACACCCTCCATAACTACAAAAAAAATGACAACTACACAGAAAGATAGTACTTCAGTCACATTGCCAAAATTAATGTTCAGGTAATAAAAAATTAAATCTCGTGATTTCAAAAAAGACAAAAAGAAGGTGGCAACTGATACACAAATCTATGTGGTCATACATGGCATTTTAAAGAAATATTAGCGTTGAACATGGGTGAATTTAGTGATAGACTACAAACGCCGAGAATCTGCACTCTCCATAAGTAATAAAAAATGACAACTAAACAGAAAGATAGTACTTCAGTTACATTGCCAAAATTAATGTTCAGGTAACAAAAAATTAAATCTCGTGATTTCAAAAAAGACAAAAAGAACGTGGAAAAAGATACACAAATCGATGTGGTCATACATAACATTTTAGAGAAATGTTAGCGTTAAACATGGGTGGAATACATAACCCTATCAAATGGTATTTTTTGCAAACTTTCACCCCCTACATTCTTACCGAATTTTCCCTTTCGCTCAAGGTCAAAAAACAATTGACCCTTATGGGTTCAGTCGGATGCGTGGGCCTAGTGAGCTCGCAACCAAATAAGCAAAGCATTTACATGCAAATACATTCTGACTTTGCAACAACATGGCTGAATGCATTCATGAGAACTGGTACTCCCAAACACTTGCAGACGCGCTGTTTCCATCAAACAGCGCAGGTGGCTGCCTCAGATTTCAAACTCTAGGACGCCAGTCTGACTGCAATATTATTTTAAATACATTGCAACACAGACACAGTAATACTTCGCCTGTACTTAAGGGACACTATATTGAGCAGCAACTTCCAATTTACCGTATGACTTTGGTGACAAGAAAACACCACTTTTTGACTTCCTGCTGCCACATCCCATCCCAGCCTCATTAACCCTCACGTTCCGAGACAGTATTTCACAAGTTTAACAAGTGCAATGTTGTGTTGTTTTATATGTGTTAGCGGCGATGTTCGTGTACAACAAAACACGAATAAAAATTGGCGGGCGCAGCAAAACAATCTGACGCACTTCACGCTGTTCAACATCCAATCAGTGAACGCTTCACATGTCCTCGGACCTGACGCTATGGATTAGCTAATCGTTCTCTTGTCCGCGGAGCGAACAGGGAAGTGTGACTGCGGTACGAACATAGATATCACTAATTTTTTGAGACATACTTTTTGGTCGTTTTAAAGAAAACTATTGGACGGATTGGCACCAAATTTACAAAAGCACGCTTTCGGGACCAAGCTGCTGCTCCTGCCGCAAATTTGGTGAAAATCCGTCCAGCGGTTTGGGCTGTAGGCGTGCGCAAAGTTTTTCCCCCATTCAATCTATGGGAAAAAAAGATGTTTTGGGACCCCCCCTATAACTTTTCCCCCCCTGGACCAAACAGCACCAAACTTTGAAAAACAATTCACAGTGGCCCATACACTTTTTTTTTCAAAGTCTGGTGAGGATTCGTCCAGGGGGAGCAAAGTTATAAGCTGCCCAAAAAGTGCTCTTCCTATGGAAACAGCAACTTAACCATAACTACACAGCCACTACCATGGCTTTGTAATATATATATATATATATATATATATATATATATACATAAACAATATAAAAAGTCAACTTACAAGAGTTGAGCTACAAGATCAAAAACTGAATGTGGTCTATGTATTCACTGTAAGGGCCTAAGGGGGCAAGTACTTCAAGCAAAAGTGGAGTACTATTAAAATATACAAAATTACACTCTGAAGCGTCACCCAAGGTGGTGGTGGGGTTTTTTCATCCTTTCTCTTGGTCTTCAAAAGTAACTTTTTTATAATATGATGTTACTATAGACATTCAAAGTGTTTTGCTTTAATGAGATAATAGATTTTCTGATGCTGTAGTACAATTTTCCAATTCACACTAGACATATCTGTAGAAGTAGTTTCTATTGGAGTTTTAAAACCACTCTTAAAAGTTCTATTTTGTCTACAAGAGGCAATATAGCAGTAATAATATTCTTGCCAAGTAAGTACAATGTCTAATTTATACTTTAGAGAATTTCCTAATCTTCTTAGTTTCTAATTCTTTCTGATATAGGTTCCATTTATTGTTAATATAGTCTAGCAAATATTGTAATTGTTCTCGACTACATTATTTTTAAGTATAATTTCTTCATTTATTCTTTGTAATGAGTTTACTAGTTTGAAGATGGTACGGGATGATCAAATCTAAAGAATATGTATTAACAATTTGTCTCCACCACATAACAAATGTTGGATTATTGTTAAATAATGTTGGTGGAAGGGACATTATTGACCATCTAGGTATTCACTGTGCATTGTGGTACTGAGCAAGTGTTGAAGCAAGAAGCTTCTGATTAAAATATCTCCCAACTAAAATCTCTAGTTGTTTAATTAATTGTTCTGGTTTGTCAGACCTTGTCAAATCTTTTTCTGTCAACAAATGGATCTGGCTTCTTTATCTGAATAACCTAGTGTTACACTCCTTTTAATGGCAAGTCCATCTTTTTTTTAAAAAAACACATGCCTACGGTATTTAATTTACATGAAAATCCCTTAATTATGCTAGAAATATACACAGAATTAGAACTATGTTATTGGCGGGGCATAGAAACTGTTTCTCTACTTGTATTTTGTTTTCATTTGAAGAATAGGGATGTCAATTTTGAACAGAAATTACTTACAATAATACATTTACAGATGGTGTAAACATTCCCATGAAGGGTGCCTGTACAACAGTACAAAGATGAGAACAAGTGGTGAGGCAGTTTATGAGGGTGTACAAAAGTGGGACATATACCAGGGACAAAAGAAGCCGAAATATATATATGTAGTGGCCATGTAGTTATGGTTAAGTTGTTGTTTCCATAGGAAGAGCACTTTTTGGGCGGCTTATAACTCCGCTCCCCCTGGACGAATCCTCACCAAACTTTGCAAAAGAAGTATATGGGCCACTCTGAATGTTTGTAAAATTTGGTGAGAATTCGTCCAGGGGGAGCGGATTTATAGGGGGGTCCCAAAACATCTTTGCGCACAGCTACAGGTGAAACCGCTGGACGGATTTTGACGAAATCTGTGGCAGGTACAGGGGCTTTGTCCAGAAAGCCTGCTTTTGTAAATTTGGTCACCATACGTGCAGTATGTTTCTTTATATTTATGAAAAAGTAAGTCTGAAATAATTAATGATATCTATGTCCGCTCTGCGGTCACACTTCCCTGTTCGGTCGATGAACAAGAAACCGATTGGCTAAGAAACCGAGTGGCTAAGGGGCTGCCATCATGACCGCGTACACGGGACGTGTCTGCCCATTGGCTGCTGCGAGACGTGTTCTGCGTCAGATGGTTTGGATGCGCCCAACATCTTGGATCCGCGGAAAGCGGAGCAAACAACCAGCGTACACATGCTTTTTTCATTAACCTATTTTTCTGTGTCACAGAGCATTGGGAAAGGTTCAGACACTAAGACATGGGTGATCAATGCATTTGTTCTTCGGGCGTCATGATGTAATTTCTATGGACACCTTGTACGTACATTAAATGTGGGGGGTAATAACGATAGCACTTCAGTCCATGTAGGGGGCAGGAAATTTATAACTGTTGAAAGCACACGGGTATAGGTAGGCAACAGTGAAATTGACAATATGCCGTGAATGCATTATTTTTTCCACTGGCTATTATTATATTCATTAGTATGCCGCCATGGGTGGCACATGCTATGGTGGTTCTGGCCAGGGGCTACAGTCTTAAGATATGGGTGATTAATGCACTTGTTCTGGGGGACGCTCGTCATGATGTAATGTGTATGGACATTTTGTACGCACAGTACACTTATACCTACTTAATGACGTATGTTCTATGGTCTCCTTGTACGCACAGAAAATGAGGGGTCCAATAAGGCCAGTATTTGAGCCCATGCACTGCACGGGGGAGTTGTTACATTTGTAAGGACATGTGTGGTGTTAGGGAACATTGAAATTGCCAACATGCCGTGAATACATTATTGTTTCCAATGGCTATTATTATATTCAATAGTACGCCGCCATGGGTGGCACATGCTACGGTGGTTGTGGCCAGGCCTAGAGTCTTGGATGCATGGCCGTCGGCCGAATGCCGAAGGCCTTACTTCCAAGACTGTAGGCCCAGGCCACAACCGCCGCAGCATGTGCCACCCATGCATACACCCGTAGTGTTGCATTTTGATTGGCAAGTTGTGGGGAGTGCGTCTGCAGTGTTGGGTGCATGGCCTAAGGCCATGCAC
This sequence comes from Ambystoma mexicanum, assembly GCF_040938575.1. NCBI lineage: Eukaryota > Metazoa > Chordata > Amphibia > Caudata > Ambystomatidae > Ambystoma > Ambystoma mexicanum. Next base: position 29,322,472 of record NC_090923.1, on the reverse strand, counting down.
CCAAGAACAAAGTGGTAAGTATTAAACGTGGAAGACACTGCACACCCATCCCATGTAAGATCCACAGACATACAGCTAGGAGTGAAGCCTCTGGGCAGACGCACTGAAGGATAGCACACCTACAGAATAACCCCCACTACCACACATCACTGAGGTGGTTGTGGGGAGACCCTGCCCTCTTGGGTGCAGGGCCGAAGGACGTATGTCCTGTGGCCTCCTTGTACGCACAGAAAATGAGTGGTCCAATAAGGCCAGTATTTCAGCCCGTGCAGTGCACGGGGGAGTTGTTAGATTTGTAAGGACACGTGTGGTGTTAGGGAACATTGAAATTGACAACATGCCATGAATGCATTATTTTTTTAAATGGCTATCATTATATTCATTAGTACGCCGCCATGGGTGGCACATGCTACGGTGGTTGTGGCCAGGGCCTAGAGTCCTGGATGCATGGCCGTCAGCCGAAGGCCGAAGGCCTTACTTACAAGATTGTAGGCCCTGGCCACAACCACCGCCACATGTGCCATCCATGCACACACCCGTAGTGTTGCGTTTTGATTGGCAAGGTGTGGGGAGTGCATGCACTCTTGGGTGCATGGCCAAAGGCCATGCAACCAAGAACAAAGTGTTAAGTGCTAGACTTGGAAGACACTGCACACCCATCCCATGTAAGATCTACAGACATACACCTAGGAGGGAAGCCTCTGGGCAGAGGTACTGAAGGATAACACAACTATAGAATAACCCCCACTACCACACATCACCGAGGTGGTTGTGGGGAGACCCTGCACTCTTGGGTGCATGGCTAAAGCCCATGCACGCAAGACTGAAGTCATAAGCAGTGGAGTTACAAGTCAATATGGGTGTGGTGGATTGTGGTCATTGTGTTGATGCCCTAGTGTCGTCACTTCATGGCTGCAGACGATGGTCCGAAAAGTACATTTATAAGCAGCTAATTTACAAGGACCATGTTTTACATATGCAGCGATGGTTGTGGATAGGAACGTACTGCTTGAAACTTGGTTGTAAGGCGTAGGTGGTAGGTTACTCACCGAAGATGAAAGGGCAGCCTACAGGCACTGAAGCATATTAGTACCATAGATTAGACGAGTAGATTCCCATGTGTAGAAAATGCCTGCCAATATACTTACTCCTTACGTTGTTCAGAATCCATAAACTGTTTTTTAAATTGGTTATCGTACCTGGCGGAAGTATCACTTATTCCATTTCTGTGATGAAAGAAAAAGGTGCGCTAATGTTTGCAGTTTTTCCAAATGTACCACATTAATAGACAGTTAACTATTTTTTTGGACCCTCATATTAAGTTTACAAACCAGTGTACTGTGCATTGCGCTCAGTTTCTGTGTTTGCTTTTCTAATCCTTGGGTCTGGGGAAATAAATCCTTGTCGGATTAAAAAAAACCTTCATTTCTTATAGTACTAAGTACTTCATTTTTTCCATTCAGTGTTTTCTTCATTTTTCTAATCAATGTTATGTTTGTTGCCTTCCTGCCCTTTTTTTTTAACAACAGTTAGATACCTGTAGGCGTATTCTAACTGTGCATTTGTTCCTACAGATTTGTGATACTCATTCATTTGTGTCATTGTTACATCCTGTTTCCTTCATCTTTCCCATTAATGTTTTCTTAGTTGCCTTCCTGCCAATTTCTAACAACAGTTAGATACCTATAGGCGTATTCTACCTGTCCATTTGTTTCCAACGATCTGTGATAATCATTTATTTGTGTCATTCTTCCATCCTGTTGGCTAGTTAGATACCTGTAGGCGTATTCTAACTGTGTGTAGTCTTTGACATAGTTTGTTGACAATCTTGAAGTATACATTATTTCATAAAATTTGGCTTTAAGAACATTAAATACTCATTTTTTAGGTTAGCTGGCAACCTCTGCTTTAGAGTAATGGTGCTATCATTACATTCAAACCATCCAGAATTCTTTTTAATGTATGCAGTGTAGTGACCTGCATTGGTTGTAGCTCCTGCGTGGTAGATTATTCCTACTGTTGTAAAGGTTTTCTTTCCAAATGACACTTACCTGTGTGTGAATCCAGTCAGTTTGCAGTTGTTTTTGGTGCCATCTGCATTATAACATAGAAGCATAAGTATTATGTAGGCACTATGTGATTGTATCAGTAAGGTGGAGCGATTGTCTGAATTGCAAATACTACATAATCTGCCTTGGTTTGCATTTTGCACCAGTTGCTGAAATGGAATGCTCTCAGTATTTGGTATGGAAACATACACAAATCGCTCATTTGGGATTTCTTCCTGTATCACTTTGCTACAGAGAGTGCATGTATGTTTCCACATGTACGATATTTGGAAGATTTCATTTATAGGTATGCTTTTGTTTTCCAATACTAATAGTATGTGCATTAGAATTCTTGTGGATCTTCTTGTGAGTTCATAGTGAATCACACCATTCCAGCACAGTCGTCCAATTGTTGCCTTACTCCATGAACACTGTATGTGTTGTCAGGATTGCTTGTTGCATTTCTATGCAGCACTAACATTTGCAAACACAATTGGTCTGTACTGTGCAGGTAAATAATGTTAATAATTGGTGGCAATTGAAATAGAATATTGATTGCTACATTTGCATAGCAACTTACCCCACTTTCATTTGCAAATTTGAGTGGGCCAGCAAGTTCTGTATCTGAGTGCATTTTTTAGTTTTTCTGTTGCTTCTTTGCCAATGTTCCTGGTTTACATTCCCTAATAGGTTCTTCTATTTTTGCGGCAATTGATGAAACTTTAGCTTCTTTTCTTTTCTTTGCGGAATTTGCTCTTGTTGCATTCTGTTGCATTTCTGGTTCATTTAATTTTCTTTTACCACGTTTCACTTTATCTGGAACAGGGTATTGTTTCAGATGAGGGATGTACAGTGAACGCAATCTATTGTATTCTAGAATGCAAGGAATATCAGCTTTGACTTTACTTGAATCAAAGTTTATTAGCAATAGACTGTCAAGTGTACGTAAGCGTGATAATGCTACGTAGCTCATGCCTTCCTTAAACACTGTGTTTCCTATATCTATCAATGCTTTCTCTAGGGTAAGACCTTGGGATTTATGAATGGTAACTGCATATGCAAGAGTTAGAGAAAATTGCTCTCTACATACATTCATGTCTTTGAAGAGACGGAATCGAGCAATTGAGCGCCCTATCCTTTTCACTTCTGACACTTTATCAAAGCGAATATTTACAAACTGAATGTTGCTATCACGTGGGTATGATTGAAAGCCAACAACTGTGCCCAGTGCTCCATTAACTAGCTGTCATGATGCCTAGCCCCGGGCATCCGGACCCAGCCCAGCAGCCTCGGGAGCAGGCATCCAGACATTTATTGAGACCCCAGCAGCCCCGGCTGGGGGCTATCTGGGTTCAGTCCTCATAATAGACATCAGTCCTGGCGCCATAGGCGCCAGGCTCATACTAGACAACGGTCCTGGCGCCATAGGCTCGTAGACATGACATTACTTACCTCATGCAGACCATGCTGCAAATGAATCAAAGCCCACGTGAGGCCTGGATGGGACTATTTTATCACAGGGACTATTTTTTTACTCGGGTGTGGATCTGGGGAACTTCTTACCTGGGACTACTTTGCAGGCTATTTAAACCACGCCCGAACAGCAGCCCATGCTTCGCGTTATTCTGCACTTCAGCAGCGTGACGCTCACCGTGCCTGCAGCATCCAGTCCACTGCCACGCCCGCCTCGAACCTGGACACCATCCTAGAAGAAAGAGAAATAGGAACAAGACCTTACCTTTTAATCTTCATCTGTTCCCGAATTCGCCACACTTCAGAATTGGAAAAGACATGTCGGAAAAAGAGCATTGCATCGCTAGCAGGCGCGCCGCGCCATACTTACCAGTCTGCATCTCCATGGTTCAGCGCTGCAGCCATCATTTCATCACTGCATCCGCGGAGCCTGGAAGGGACAAAGAGAACAAGGTGAGCCGGGTGCTAACAAAGACAATCAAAGCAACCATATTATACTCACCAGAGTTAGGTCTCCCCTAGGCATCTTTCATCAGCGTTCCACCTCTTTAACGCTGCACCTGTGAGAGGAAAGAACACTTGTTAAAGACATTTATTTCGCTTTTACCGGACAACGCTGGGTAATACAGACTCTTACCCATGCGCAACCTGCAGCACTTCAGGTAAACCCTTCTCGGATTAAGCTGCAATACAAAATGGATAAAAACGAGTGAATGATAGACAATTGAACTCTATAGACATTATACTTACGGCTCCTTGCCATTTACCGCGGAGTCCAACACGTCTGGACCTCGCCCAAAATCTTCAAACCAGTGAAGCAACTGGGATTCTACGCGTCCCTGCGCTCGGTGCAGGATGGAGAGCTCATCATTACAAACAATAAGGTGAGACAACAAAAGGGGAATATCGGGGTGCTTAGAGGGAACGAATTAAACAAGTGTTTCCTTGCATCCACTGGGTGGCTAATTCCCCTCCTCCTGCTTTTAGGAAACTACTTTTACGAATCAAGCAGACGAAGCTAGGCAGGCCGGTCCATTCAGCCATCTCTGCACTACGAATAACGCTGGTGGAGACCTTAGCAGTCCAGTTCCGATCGACGCCCCCGTGGGAATCAGGTGATCGTTACACTAGCCCTTGCTCTACGTCAAGTTACGTTTAAGCATTACTCTAGAATTTAATGATAATTTCAACATTTTTTCCAACCCAGCTGAGTTGGAGATTGAATTTTCTAAACTATTTAGTCTTGTTGTGGCTTGCTCACACATGGGTACTGTCATACCATGTACGTCTAGTTTGTCTGTGGCGCTAATTTCTATTATTGCTTGCATTTCTTTCTTTAACATTGTTTCATTGAATTTGAAACAGCTTGCAAGAATTGGCATTAAGGCCATACAATTGACATTTGTGTGCGCTATTTGTTTCATAACATCAGTTGCACATGCATTATCGCCATAAAGTGCATGTATATGCCGGTTTTTCAATACAGCTTGTGCTTCTTGCGACAATATACCAACTCTAATACTTTTTAAGATGTTGGCATAAGTGAGATCTGCAGATTGGCACATGTTCTCAGTTAATTCTCTGTATTTGAAATGTTGCCAAAGGTTGACATTACCTATGCTACCAACAGTTTTCCGGCAGAGTTTGTGGCCTAAGGTTTTAAAAATCGGTTCACCTTTCACTGGTGTCAATTGTAGAAGATCTCCGAAAACGATAATGTGTTTCCCTGCAAAGATTTCTTCGTTATTATTTTTAAGTACTTCATGCAATCTGAGATGAATCAAAGCCAACATTAGGTTGGAGACCATGCTCACTTCATCTTGCTAGCATTTTCATTTGTTTCAATATTCTATGTAATTCCATGCAGCTTCTGCAGAAAGTTTGTAGTAGTCTACTTTAATTTGATGCTCTTCCAGTAGTAATCGGTGTAAAGTCACACCGCCTATGTTGGAGGCAGCTAAACCTGTGGGGGCTGTTACAACAGCTGACAGTTTGTTGTTTGTCAATTGTTGAAGGAACTTGCTGATGATTTTGATTAAGAATGTTTTCCCTGATCCAGCTTCACCACTGACGTACAGCAGTATAGGTTTGTAATTTTGGCAGGTACATTCTTTATTTTTGTGTTGTACACCATGTACAATTTGTTTTGTTACATCTTCAAAAATGGTGCACTGGTCCTTTTTAAGTTTTGCTTGTTGTACAGTTAAGTCTTCTGTATCATCTTGATACTGATACATGGTGTTCTCTACTTCTGCCATAGCTACTTCAGCCTCTTTTGCTATTACTGGTTGTCCTAATGGTTCTTGACTTCCTGTTACAGAAGGTTCCTTCCTGTTGTTGTTCATTGTATAACATTGCTTTGTACTGCGTAAAGTTCACATCGGTTATAGTGCTTTCATTTGCTTTGAAAGCATCTCCATAGCACTCATAATTATCTAGCATGTATTCCTCTTTTCTCCATGGTTTGAAAAGTTGTAACAGAGACATGTAATATAGTTCTTTCTGTTGAGGAGTTTTTAATGACAATTTGACATGATTAATTAAGCTTTGTTTGTTAAGTTTCACTAAGCTCCCTTTACAATCGGTCACTCTATATCTACGTTTGCTTTCATCGGGTTTTACATTATTTTTGTTTGCAAAGTTTTGAGCTATGTAGTATAGACACATGCTTTCCAGAGTGGTACTCCTGTTCGGATAGTATGTGTCCAGTAAATTGTTTTTAAGAATGTCTTGGCTGTTGGGATCATTTTTGGTAACTGTTTCTATGTCCTCATATGATTTTAGTACTCTTTTTCTAGATTTTGCAGGACCAAGACTGAGCCATATTATGTTGTCTGATTTTCCATACAAAACAGTGCCGGTTAAAGGATCTGCTGCTTCATAGTCCCCACATTCTCTGTGAGAGAGCATTTATATACCTAGGCTGTACAATTTCTGTGATAATGTTTTGTCTGATGCTAGGTCATCCCAGAGGTCTTGAAGCTCTGTTTTTTCTGCTTTTGTTAAGTAGGCTGTAACATATCGTGCAACAGCAGTTGAATTGTCTGCAATGTACTGCACATCTATGTTTGCATTCCATAATAGGGCAATGATTGCATTATAATCATTGATATATTTTGATTCTTCCCTCCTTTTTATGTAATACGTGTGTTTAGGTTATTTACTTTTAACACTATGTCGAACTGAAGACATGAAGTTGTTTACTTCACCTTTTTCTTTAACTGGTCTAGGGAAACCAAAGCGGCATTTGGTGTAGTATTTATCTTTCTTTTTGTATTTGTGGCAACAATATTTGCCACATTTGTGTCTTTGAAATTGTAAAATATGCCCATGCAGCTCACTATGTGTCTGTTGTGAAGGGATTTCACATGTGACATATTTTTGGATAAACTGCAAAACAGTGCTATCACTGTCGTGCCCAAATTTCGGTGCACCATTGATCCATAACAGCATGTGAATATGTGGTGCTCTTCTCGCTTGATATTCTTTTCTCCAAAAGAAGTGTTGCACTTCTCTAAGGGGAGGAACAGTTTTATTGCAAATAAAGTGTAGCATTGCAATGAAACGATGATGGAAATATCTTGAGACATTAACTGGATCTAGAGAGCAAAGTTCTCCAGGTGTTAATATATCTGTTGTTTTTGTTGCTGTTTGCTATGCATAGGAACTCATGTAAATCTTCCCATGCATATTCTGCACAGCTTAGCGTAACAAACCAAGTTGGTGGTCCAAAGTTTCAGATCATGCAACGCACGTCTCTGTGCTGTCTGAACCAGTATTCCTTTGTACCACACATGTTTGCAAACAAATTTGTTATTCTTGATTGTAAAACCTCATCTTTTTCTTGTACTTTTTGTATTAACTGCGTAGCTGACATATTTTGAAAGTGCGTTCCAGATTTAAGAATGTGTGCAACTCCATAACATAGTGTTGCAAATTCACTTTCATAGAGTAGGTGGAATATGTATTCAACATTTTGTCTAAATCGGGATCTTGCGAATACATTCGTAATGAGCGGTATTCTGATGCCCCAATCTGAGTGGGTCTATCATCATATCTTCCACCTTTGCCAGTAAGAAATAGCAGTGGAAAAAGCATGTGCTTCTATACTTTTTTCCCAGATACTCATTGGTGACCCTTTGGTTTGTCGCATTTGGTAAGTTTCTCGTGCATCATCTATGCTTTCATTGGAATGCAACGGATGAATTCTGTAATGGTCTAAAAGAGTGGATACTGTAGCTAGATCCAGAAGTTCGAATTGTCCAGTTTCTGATGGCTCTTGAATTATTTGAGTTGTTTGCCTTAAGCTTTCATCAATATTTATTTCCTTGTAGTACTAATTTTTGTCCTTTGTTGGTACTCCATTTACCAAGACTATTAAAGAATGCTCTATCGAACGTTCCACTCCTAGAGTGTGTACATTTCCGTTAGATCTAATGGCAAGTAAACTACTTTGTCACAAATGCCTTTCACCAATTCAGTGGAAGGTAATTTTGCTGTTTTGGGATGAAGGCGTATAATTGCTTGACATGGGTGAACTGTTTGAATTATTATGCTCTCATACAAATTGAGCTGTTGCAGGATTTTTGTAATGGAAACAATTCCAAATTATTTGTAATTGCACGTGAAGGAGTGTGGTTGTTGTCTAATTTTGCAGTACAGTAACTGCAACATATTAGGCGTTCAGTTATTTCATATTTGCTTTCAGCTAAAAGGTACAAAGGTAATTCAAACCATTTAGAGTCTTCATTGTTTTCTATTTTGTATGCTATGTCTACATTTTGTGTGTTCCTTTTGTAAAACGTTCTGCGGCAACATACACACACATGGTTTGGTACTTCAGCCGATGACCTTTTAAATTTTAGTATTTCTTTTCTGTGTGTGTGTAATAGAAGGTTGCTATGTGCAGAATTGTCGCTAATATGCTCTAAAACTGTTGCATTTTCTACGTGGCTCTCACTTCCAAAATACTTTTTCTGAATATGGTCCATTTCTTCTTGTAAGTATTTGTGTGTACCATGCAGAAGAGTGGTATTTAAATTGCCTACTTCTGAAGCTGGACTTTTTGCATAGTATATTTTATACACTAAATGTCTTACTTTGGAATGATGTACTGATATTCTTTTGATATCATGGAAGGTACTTTTGCAAATAGTCCTTTTAGTCCTGTGTCTTTCCACACTGCACAAATATCCATATTTTGCAGCACTTTCATTTTACTTTTGTCTTTACCTTTTACATATTGATTGAGGAACTGACGTAAAGATTTGAAAGCTTTGTTTGGAATCGCACACATTGATGTGCATGGCCATTTGTATACTGGACGGTATGGTTCTGCTGAATCGAGAGGTAATTCTGAGTTTTCAGGAGATAGTTTTGTAAGCAGTGTTTCTTGTTCCATGATGGTAGTATTGATTTTCTCATACCCTCGTCCACTGCTATGGATGGCAATTGTGTTTGTTTGATTTTGTTTGTATGCTTCTTCATCAAAATATGGCTCTGTGGTTGTTGTGTGACTCCATTCACCACCACAAACATGCAAAAAATTATTTTTGTTCACATTCCGTTTATTGCTGAGTTTATTTTGTAGTTTGGTACTTAGTTTTGTTAGTGCTTTCATACTATTTAACACTAATATGAACAACTTCCTTTTGAGAAGGTTTGCACTGTCCACGAGTGCTTGTAGAATTAACTTTCTACGGTACGTTTTAAGGGGTGAGGATGATTTTGCTCCTCTTCTTAGTAGATTCTGAAGGACTCTGTGACGAAACATTTTTGCTAAAATACTTTTTTTACTATGGGTTCTTCTTACACTATCAGGATTATTAGGAACATTGTCAGCTGTACTGGCAGCCGTTTTTTTGACAACATTTCTGTGTTTTGTGACACTTTTTGAAGGAGGAGGTACAGTTTCGGTAGTTGAGACTTCTTTTATTATGTTACCCAACTGCATTAGCTGGTTTGTACCAAGATTCTCTACTAACTCTACAACAGGTGGATGCTTACATTGGGCACCTTTATTTTTATTTGCTCTAATTCTGCGTTCCTTTCTACGGAGTTGCTTTTTGGTAGGCATTCTTTGGTGTCTGTTGAAAAAAAAGTATACTTTGGTCTGTTGTCCAATGTATGTGTGCATAAGTGTGATGGGAACACTGTTTGGCATGGTGTGTCAACGTACAGTGACCTCTAACTATCATTTGGTAAGGCTTCTTTACTGTTTGTATACTACTACAATGTGCTTCAGAGGAGAGTACAAAGTGACTTACTTGTGACGAGAACCATTATTAATAACCGAAATGCCAAAAACTTGCTACAGCAACTTTTTTTCACAATCTATCCTTCTAAGGATTTCCTATGTTATTTCAGTACCAAACACACAGGGATTTGTCAGCCATTCTGCCTGTTATTCCTTGTTCAATAACTCGATATTTGTAGGTAGAAGGGTTTACAAACGAATGCTTGCTTTGGTGCCCAAATTAAACAAATAACCCACGCAGCCTCTTTAAGGAGTAGTTACAATATGAAGGTTGTACTGTACTTACTTTTTTGTGCAAGATGACCAGGTTTCTTCGGATATGTCATCTGCAGTGTAGATGCTGTTGATTCTCAGGAGAGTAGTCTTCACTGTGAATGAAAAAAAACAATATCAATTACTTTGTGTGTTTGCAGCAGTCATGATACTGCAGACATTACTTGTACTTCTTTCGTCAGAGGATTGAACTTTCATATTTCAACCCAGTCCACGAGTACATTTCACTTCACTCTGTGCAGTCTTTGCATAATACTTTTAATATGGTACTTGAAAGTCCTTCAAAATAACCACATTTTTTAAGGGTTTACAAATGCCTTTTTCTTTACAAAGTGTAGTATGCATAGGAGAGAGCTTTGTAAGCAATAGGGCAAAGTACTAGATGGGGAAACATTTTGTACTTGTTAATGAAAAGCACAATGTGGAAAAATCAGGAGACCCTCCGAAGGACACGTCAGCACTACAATCGAGAGCGCTTACTATTCTCATACGATCACATTGCAAGTAGCATTACTGTAGGCAATACAGAGTACAGAACTCTGACATTTTCACATACAAAATTGAGATCTGCCCTAAATCATAGTTCTCAACTGACACACTTTTGGCGGGTGTCAATCGCCTTGCAAAGGGCAGACTCGCCTGCCAAGCCTCCTGCGCCCCCATTCATTCCACTGGGCGTCTCACCCACCAAAAACAAAATCGTGTGATTTCACCCGCCTTTAAGACAAAAATGGTTGACAGCTATGCCTAAATAGGCATGCTTGCAACGTATGTACAGGTTATGCGGAAGACAGTAAGCAGTTGTGCGACTTGTTAATGACAAATCGGCAATCTTGCATGTGGACATGTATGGAGCTGTACGTAGAAATTCGCAATCCTTGCACAGTAGCTTGTGAAGTAGGTGCTTTGCAATGGTATGCGATTTCCATTAAGAATCATTGACAGTAATTTTGAAGGGCGCAATGTTGATGACGAAGTTAAAATTTGCGATGTTCTATGTGATTTTTGGATGACTGTGTGCCCGCTAAATTGTGTCCAATGAGGGACTCGCTTTGGTACCGCTGTAGAAAGGGTGGAAGGACTGGGTAACAGTTACGTGCCGCACGTAGGCAACGCTTGTCCGCTGGTAGGGCCTGTCACATACGGGTTTCTACATAAAATCCTGCATGGAAAGACGACTGTAGGCATCAGCCAATCAGATGTTCACATTACTCTTTTGTGTCGAAAGATGGTGCACACACTGAAAATGGCAGAGGTGGAGAGGGTCAGGGTTTTGCTGCTTGGAGACATTTTTGTGCAAGGCTTACAACACTATGCCGAGAGTAGCCATGTGGCACACCATTTCGATGTGCAGGGAGTGGAGGTGGTGTGGAGCGCTGACACTGATGCCAATGCTGCAGCAATTCTGCAAGTTTGTAGAGATATGCGTCGAATGACCACTCCTCATGTGGTAATTTTGCACTACGGTGCTTGCCACTTGGGATACCTGACTTCACGTACTTTGTTGGCAGATTTGGCACAGTTGGTTGAAGCACTCATGACCATCTTCCCAACATCGAAAGTCATTTCTTCTGCTTTACTCCTGAGAGTACCATGGAACAACACTTCTGTTTTCTGTCCAGATCAAAGCATCGGGTGTTGTATCACCAATCGCGGCATGCGTGCATTCATGCTACGAGTTGGTATGTTTTTTTGTAGCCACGATAACATTGCGCCAAGCAACGCGCATTACTTTGAAGGAGATGGTGTTGCGCTATCTTCTTTGGGAAATGCGATGTTCTTTTGGAACATAAGGCTTGCTTTAGAGAAGGTTCTGTAATGTTTGCAAGAGTAAAGCAAGGACATAAAATACAAACAAATACATAAAATACCAGATGTCTGTACGATATCTGGCCAAAAATAAAAAAAAGGCTCTTTTTAGAGCCTACCTTAAAGGGGAAAAAGGGGAATAGGACTTTAATGTACCGTCGTCACGCTCTGATCCTGTACATGTCTGTGAACATGGCGGTAGTTAGCATTCAGCACATATCACCACCGGGGATTCAAGGGTGCAGCCGCATGTAAATGAGAATGAGCGGAGCTAGGGATTGGTCCATAAAGTTCAGTAGGTGTGTTCTGACCGACGTACTTTAGTAAGACCGTCTTCTCCCTCACAGGACACCACACAGCCATGGCTTTCCATGCTCAAAAACAGATTATCTGGAATGTGGGAGACTCATGGATACATTGGTTGAAGGTGCATGCAGAAGGCTGCGGATTATCTACACATCTCTGATTTCCACATGCGGAAGTGCACTGGCATGGCGTGCGTGGCATGAGATGGATGGACTTGGTACCTCTTTGTGTTACTTTACAGACAGAGCGTCCTCCAGATATACTTAGCATTCATTGTGGAGGAAACAGTTTAGGCCATGCATCTGGAATTTCTTTGCAATTTGCCATGAAGGAAGGACTCGCGAAGCTCATGGATATGTTTCCAAATTTTCAAATATTTTTTTCCCGTATTGCCCAAAGACAAATATGGTTGCGTTCTTCTGCATTTGGTCCACAAATGGAGAAAGCGAGACACAATGTGATTAAGGCTGTGTGTGCCTTTTTAAAAGATGTTGGCATGTCCTCTTTCCACAATGAAAACATTTTGTTTTGTAGCAGTTTCATTTTCCGCAGCGATGGAGTCCACCTCACATATGCTGGCAATCAGATGTTTCTTTACAATTTACAAAATGCATTGCACCCTCTTTTGCAATCACACTAACCTATCTGACAATCCGTTTTCCCCAATCCACTGTTTTTGACCCACACAACACACCACCAAAAGGCTCTTTTCAGAGCCGCCACTTACTCCCAACGTACACTTTATTGCGTTTGCTCCGCTTGCACCCTCCCTTTTTCCCTCTACGACTGTCCGTGAACTTTTGCTGAACTCCGCAGGGGTCTACGGCCATCACTTCATAGATCTATTTTTATACTGAGAAAGGCGGCTCTGAAAAGAGCCTTTTCTGTAATTTTTGTTGTTTTTCTGTTCATTGATTAACAGCATTCGACACACTAGGAGAAGAGGCGAAAGGAGGGTAAGGAAGGGACACCAGCCACGGGGATAAGAAAGGGCAACTGAACAGACAAATATTAAGGGTGAGCTTTATTTAGGTAAGGAGCAGATCTTCTGGTGCTCGGTGACTGCAGCCTCAAAAGCACTTCGAAAACTCTCCCCCCTGCAGGGTACTGCATCACAATACGTGCACACTACTGTCACTTTTGAAAGGTAAGGGTCCACAGCATTGGGAATGGCTTGTGAAGCAGCTGGAGGGAGGCGCTCCCCCACTGAAGTGTCTCTTTGGTGGGAGGATCGGACACCAAGGATGCTGTGGAGGAACTCAAACGACTACGCTCTTCACATGGCACCACCTTCCGAATGTCTGCAGTGTGGAATGAAGTGAGGTGTCGCTTCATGGTTGTCCTACTAAAACTGTACACTCCAAATCCCCAGCGACTCAACACCACATCGCACTGGTTACACTTCACCAGGTTCGCACGTGCTTTTGGTACGTTCCCATAAACGGAAAACAACCGCCATACCCACGACTCCCGCCGAGTGCTCCTAGTGCGGCGTTCCTCCACTTCATTCTCTTCCTCCTCTTCTTCCTCAATCTCTACATCCTCACCCATATATCTCTCTGCAGGTCCTTGGTGAGGTGGTGGTGGTGGTGGGTTTTGGGGTGGTGCAGAGGCTAATAACCCAACAGCAGCCATGGAAGCCATACTGATTAGTTTCCTTTTGGTCACTACAGTAGTAAAGGCAACACAGCTCAATCTGCTATAGCTAGAAGGACAATGAAGATGCGCTTGGGGGTGTGGCCTTTTGTAGGGGTGCAGTGGCGTGCCTTGTGACCGTCTTCATCCCTACAGAGCGGTACACACATTTTACACAGCAACTCCTGAGGTGGCCTATTGTTTGTGATGTGTGAAATTACATTTTTACACTCTACAATACTTTGCCTTGTGTCAACAAGTTCATTTTTATTGTTGCGGAAGCACACCAACCGCGGAAACTAGTCCCCACGCTCAGCGTAGGTGCGGTCACATGATGACGTCCTCAACACATCCGCCCCAGTGATGAAAGTCCTCTGGACAGCAAATGCAAAGAATCAAACGTGCGCATGCACACAAGTGTCCTACGGACAGTGTTCGGATTCTCAAACTACTTCAAAGTACGACACAAGTGAGAAGGACAGTTAGGAACTAGCGTGATGTTCGCAATACTTACGTTTGTACTGCGCATGTGCACGCATGCTATGTTCACTGTACGGACAGTTCCAGTGTCCTTAGGAAAACTCCATTTTGTTTGCCTACGAACTTGCCGGCCACTGTGCCTGTTCTACGAAGGGGACCATTTTGACTGCGCCCAATACGGACCGCTATACTGTCCTTCACACACTCCCTTTTTACTCATTTACACGCATTCCTGACATCTTGCGTGTTCTACGAACATGTATTATCTCGTTTCCAAGCGGTACGCTGAGGTAGTATATCCTTTGGACACCCCTTTCTGTTTATGTACGCACATTTTCAAAAGATGGTGCAGTCACACATCACATCCGTCTTACTTGACATTAGATAGTACCCACATTCCATTGCTTACGGATAGGTTGAATGGGCGTGCTGTTCGCGAAGAGTTTACGTCTTTTTTTAAAAAAAAATCTACATACAAACTCTTTCCCTACAACTACTGTACAAAAACATTTCAAACACACACACACACACATCATTCTAAAGAAATAGCGGGGGAAGCGGACACTGAAACAAATATGTGGGAATTAGGATTCAACACGGGCTGGTTATGAGGAGAAGATTTGTGAGGGGAAGAAGGGATGGATGTTTTGTCAAAACATCTATTTTCCTGTTCACGGTTTGGGGATGGTTCACTAGGGAATGGAGAAGCAAGGCAGGTGCAGGTGGGGCAATGATAACAAACTTTTCCTCTCACACAGTCCTCCACAAACTCCCGTAAACTTTGAAAATTGTCGTTTAATATATCCATTTTCTGCTCTATCCTTTTTAGCCTGTCTTCTCCTGTCTCGTTTGTTGCCCTTTCTTCTTTTCTTTCCTGGTCTGTTAAAAAAAAAAATACATACCTTGAATGCCTCTAAAATACTGGTCACCATGTTGTATATGCAGAGCAATGTGTACCATTATTGTCGCTGTCTTCAGACATTTCCCTATACGGAAAATGCTCCTCCAGCCACTCCAAAGTACTAGCCATTTCTGAGTCAAAACAACAGAAAGAAATTATTATTTCTGCACCACATACCACAAAAAAAACATCACCCATATAAAAAAATGACCTGCACTCACTCTTTTTCTGTAATGTCCCTTCGTCATACTGCGTCCATCCACTGTCGTTCCAGGCTGATGATTACGCTGGAGGCATCCTTTCTTTTTTATGGCACCCTCCACTTTATTCTACATGGCTATACAATGTGTTGTTTTCTTTTCCCAGCTTCAGGTTTCCATATTTACTTATTACTACTTATAATATCTTTATGTCCTTCTTCTACGTTGCACATTTTTTGTGTAAAACAATAGTACATTTTCAGATACCCCCTGCATCTTTGGCTAATTCGGCCTCCTCTTCTTCTTCCCTCATCTCTGACTGTCTTTCTGCTATCCAGGAGTGGTGTGCCGCCAACGATCTCTGCCTTAATGCCAGTAAGACCGAGATTCTACTCATCGGCACACCCACTCCCTCCTTCCCTGCAGCTCTCTGTCCGGCCTCTCTTGGCCCTCTTCCTGCTCCTACCTGCAAGGCAAAAAACCTCGGGGTCATCTTCGACTCCACACTCTCCTTCTCTCCTCACATTTCTGACGTTTCTAAGAAGTCACACTACCAGCTGCACCTCCTCAGAGGTATCCTTCCTTTCCTCTCCTTCCCCCAGAAGCTCACTGTCTCCAGAGCCCTGGTTCTCTCGAAGCTGGACTACTGTAACAGCCTCTATCTAAATCTTCCTGCCTCTACTCTCCGACTTCTGCAACTCATCCAGAACAGGACTTCAAGCCCAGGGACCGTATCTCTCCAGGACTGAAATCGCTACACTGGCTCCCTGTGGCTGTGAGGATTAAGTTCAAAACCCTCTGCATTGTCCACAAGCCTTCTGGGGCCTGGGGCCAAAATACCTTCAACTCTCCCTTCCTAAATATCTTCCTTCTCGAGCACTTCGCTCATCCGCCTCCAACTCCCTCAGGGTCAGCCGCTTCTCCAAGCAACGAGTTGGGGGGAGATCTCTCTCCGCAGCAGGGGCCTCCCTCTGGAACAGCCTTCCTGCCTCCCCGAAACTTGAGGAGAAACATCTCCGGTTCCGGAAGCACCTCAAAACCTTCCTCGTTGCTTCTGCTTTCTCTCCCCCTCTTCCCTGCTAAATCACTGAAACTGTACTGAATCAGCAACTGGGCCACTCACCAATCTCAGTCCTTGGCCCAGCCACTCTCCCCTGCACTGCCTTCCTGGCAACCCCTGCACTGCGGGACTGTCTCCCTTCACAGCACTTGTCTGCACTTATCTTGGACTTGCCATCAGCTGGCCCTTATTATTTATCTTGTTCGTTACTAACCCTGTACTGCACTTTCCCCTCTCCCTTTCCCCCTTGCACTTTTCCCATCCCCCCTACCCATGCACTTGCGTGATCTGAATGAAACCTGGCCTAGTAGGATTGTTGTCTGTCTCCCCTTTTTCTCCCCTCCCTGCCTCGTCGCGCCTTGAAACACTTGTGTATAGGCGCATTACAAATGCCATATCCCTTTCCAATATCAATAGGTAGGGGGTTCTGTATGTTCTATGTTAAATGTATGTCAAGTACGTAGATTATACTACATATCTCTCAAAATCACATGATTATAGTGTTTATTCTGCTCAACGACTTCATTGCCACAATTTCATGCTTAAGTTCCACCTTCCAAAAACCTATACAATTCCCTACAAAAAAAACTTTGTTAAGGGGACGTTATGGTTAAGTTGCCCTAACAAAAACCTGTACACTTCACAAAAAAAAAACCTTTCCTCCTCCCCTTTATGCTTCAAATTAAAACCGAAAAACCCCTGAAATTCGACAGTTATGGTAAACTAAGCCCCCAACCCTGCCACCACCCCTGTGCACTGCTAACACTAACACCCAGACCATGAAAGATGTCATCTCAAATGTCAGTGCTGACATCAATGACGATATCACTTGTTTAGCCCCTTTCTTTTTCTTCCCTGCCAACGCAAGAACCTTCTGTGCGCAGGAAACATTGGGATATGAAAATAGGCATCTTTCATATCCAGTGTTGCCATGTAATCCCCTTTTTTAGAAGCGGGATTACTTCTTGTAGCGTGGTCATGCAGAACTTTTGTGGCTTGACATACTTGTTTGCAGCCCTTAAATCTAATACAGGGTGCACGGTTAGATCTTTCTTGGGCACAAGGAAGTATGTTGAATATATACCCCTGTTTACCTGGTTGGCGGGGACCACTTCTATGGCGTCCTTTAATAGAAGCGCTGTAATTTCCTTTAGAAGAATCCGTTGATGTTCTTCTGAGTGTATCGTTTGTCTCGGGCGATGATTGCGAGGTTTTTGAAGAAGTTCTACACAGTAGCCCCCTGCTACCGTTGACAGCACCCATCTGTCTGAGGTAATACCCTCCCATGCGTGGGTGAAGTTGGAAATTCGTCCTCCTACTGGAGATGCATGGGAGGTTACTCGGAGCGGAATGTCACTTGCTCTGAGGTGGCATACCACCTCGAGCTTGGCCTCTGCCCCGAGTACCACGTCATCTTCGTTGTCCTCGTGGGTAGCCCTGAAAGGATTCTCCTTGGTTGGTACCATAGGCACCCTGACCCTGGTTGTATCCAGATCCCCTCTGGGAATTCTGTCCCCGAAAGCGGTGAAAATTGCTGTTGCCCCTCTGCCCCGTGGGTTTGTTCGTGAGCTGGCCCAAAGACTTAAGTGTTTCGTATTCGTCTTTAGCAGTTTTTAGTGCTTCTTCTACCGCCTTGCCAAAGAGCACATCTTTTTCCACCGGCATATTGATTAAGGTGGCCTGTGTTTCTGGCCTGAAGCATGATTGGCGAAGCCATGCGTGTCTTTTAATGATAGTGCCCTCTGCAATGATTCTACTCGCATTGCCTGCTGCATCAAAGTTTGACTTTAGGAGACAAGTAGACACCGCTCTACCATCTGCTGCCACCAGGGCTAATTGGGACTTAAGTGGCTCAGGTGCAGAAGAAAGTAATGCTGAAACCTCACCCACTTGTGGCAGTTGAAACTTGCCAGGAGTGTAGCATTATTTGCGATGCAAGTCTGGTAGGCTGCAGAAGAGGCTACTTTTCTGTCCATTGCGTAAATCTTTTTGCTCTCCTTGTCCGGAGGGGCCTCGGAGGAAGCAAGGGGAGTGCCTGCTCTTTTCTGTGTGGTGGTAACCACCAGGGAGTCCGTTTTTTTCAACACGTGGGTTAACGGCCCATGTGAGGTTGGGTGCCTCCAAAGAAGGTTGGATTCTGCATTGTACAGACTTTAATATTGGAAAGAATTGGCCTACTGTTTTTTTTTATTTCCCAACAATTGCTCAGCGCAGTCTCTGTCTTCTACCACTTCCTGGCTATCTATGCGGAAGTGTTCTGAGTAGTTGAGTAGTGGTTGGTTGTCTATAAGGGAGTCTACTACTGGAGGAGTCTGATTAATGGGTGAATCCAAGGAGTAAATGTTGGCCTCCGGGTCTGGGTCTTCATTGTCCCCATCATAGAATTTGTCTAAGTCCTCATCCATAAATTGAGGATCAGATGTATCAATAAACAAAACATCCTCCTGTTCTTCTTCTGGATGGACTTCAGGGTCATACAGAACTAAAACTCTGAGTTTGGACATCAGTATGAACCCTCTTAGAAGGGGGTTGAGACACAGGGGGTCGGGAGCTCGAAGGGGCTGAGGTGGGTGGGGTGGTCTGAAGGCTTAAAAGCTGTTCAGGGTGCTTTTGGAAGAAGTTTCCAATGAAGGACATCCTACGCATAACCCTGTCGATGTCCTCTGCGGACCAATCTTTCGAGCTTGGAAAGACAATTTCCAGGTCAGAGGCAGGAAGGCCCATGTCTTCATTAGTTGGTGGGATGGGTTTAGGCCTAGGGTCTTTAGGTTTGCCCTTGGATATGCATGGGAGGTTTTATGTGTTTTATGGTGTTTGTCCCCACCCTTGGTGCCAGAGGAGAGTGAAACTGACTTCTTTGGGCCTGACGTCTTGCTAGATGAAGAAGAACGTTGAATTTCGGGTGTGGGGGTCGAGGTTTCGTCTGCGGACGAATGACCCTCGGGTGTTGTTATTCGCAAGGCACCCTTGCCGTCTTTCGACGTTTTACCGTCTTTCGACGTCTTACTGTCTTTCGACTTCTTTGTCTTGTCATACGGCGATCTGGATCGAGATTGCCCAGAGGACCGTAATTCATTCGACCGTTCACGGGGTACCGAGCGTTGCCAAGTACTCAATTCCTCTATCGAGTGTCGACAAGGGTTGTGTGTTTTGTGGTGTGTGTAAGTGGAGCTCTACCGCTGCCGGGTGTGGTCCCCACAACATGGCCGCCGGCCTGTCCTATGGGGTTGGGGGCTTGCGCTTGGTATCTACTGCTACTCCGGTGCCCTTGCCATCCGAAAGTGCGGCGTCGCTGCCATCGCTGAAGGCTCCTTCCACTTCCATGGCCCTAAGTTGCCTGGCGTGGTGGACCCAGCGCTTAGTGGAATGGTCTTTCAACGTCCTAGGCCTGAAGAGCCTACAGGCTCAACAAGACGTCTGGACGTGATCTCCCAGGAGACAAAGGTTGCACACAAGATGTTTGTCTACCCAGGGGAACTTACGGTTGTACTTAGGGCAAAACTTAAATGGGATGTTCTCCATAATACTGGGTAAGGGTGATGGCAGCTGGGCGAACAAAGTGTTACAAGGGGAGAATATGCATTCTACAAATGGCTTCCTAACAATAGCCTCCCCCCTCTCGCCCTACTGTCTGGGCACCGAGGCCCGTTCGGTCCGTCGCAATGATATTCAATGGTAGTCTTCTTTCTGATTCTTCAGCGTAGAATTACAAAGTCGAAGAAAGGATAGAAAGAGAAACTATCTTAATTAACAAAGTCAGTGGCCCTCATTACAACACTGGCGCTAAACCATGGCACTATTAGCACCATGTTTGCTGCCGGTATTGTAACGAGTCCGCCATGGTGAAATGGGGAAATACCACCCCATTCCAAGGTTGGCGGGGCGGTACTTACCCATTTCACCATGGCCCTTCCCCATTCCCATTTTTGCCCCGTAGGGCATAATGGGAATGGGGAAAGGCGGTAATTATGGTACCGCAAATTGCGGTACCGTAATTATCGCCAGGGTCCCTTTGCGAGTCTCTGCAATAACGGCTAGAGCTGTTATGGGAATTGGGCGTTAAGGGATTACTTGTACCAGTACCCTTACCGGTACCGGTAATCCCTTAGCGCCAGGGTCGTAATGACCCCCAATGGCTAATTTGCCGAAAGGAACTCCGCTATACGCGTCCGTCTAGCATGGTGGAAAAAAACAATCTGAGGGACCTCGACGCGTGAGGGATCATGGGTACAGTGGACGTCACACTAGGGATAGTATTACTGGCACGCCCTGTCGATGTCCCTTTTTGAGTTTTGAAAACAACTGTAATACTCCGCATCTTCCACTAGATGGCGGGCTATGCGCAGCATGTGATCTAAGCGGATTCTACAGACCTCAGAAATATATATATAACTGACTTCAAAGAGGAGGCTCTCTCTGATCTAAAGGTATGCAGTGATCTTTGGCCACAGGCACGGCTAGCCACGTACACACAGTCTGCTGTCTTCAAAATATCTTCCAATCTAGCTCCTGCGTTAAGTACTTTTTATGCCATAGCTCCTCTGATTGAATGGGCCCCATCTTCTTACTTTCAGTTCCTCCACCCCCTTGTGCCTCTGCTCGTTTCCATTCCTTTCAGCTCCTTGCCCTCCTACACTGGAACTCCCTACCTTTCTCTATCCGTTCCTCCCCGTCCTATCCTTCCTTCCGCTCCTCATTGAAATCTCTTCTTTTTCATTCCCCTCTCTCATCCACTTCCCCCTTTTACCCTTCTTTCCCTCTTTCTTCTACCCTTCTCTTTGTTCTTTATCTTCCCCTTCTCTTCTAAATCTCCCTTCTTTCTACTATTCACTTTACTCACTGCTCTCTCTCCCCCCTTATTTGTCCACCCCCCTCCTCTCCTCTTCTTTCTCTTATGTAAATTGTTCTACATGCTGATTTTCTGGTTTGACTCATGTTTACTGTTTTTGCTTCTACTGTTCCATGTTTAATGTATATTTTGTTGTTCATTGTAAAGCGCCTTGGATAAGGCACTATATAAAACGATAAATACAAATACAAATATATATTAACCTAAGGGGGTGTTCAATGTGATTAAATCAACCACATTTCGGTTGTGGTCTTGTAGTTCAACTCTTGTAAATCAACGTTTTATTTCATTTGTATTTCAATGTGTGGGGCAAAAACCCATACCCCCTCCCATACCCCCTCTACCCTCATACTATCACTACACACAAAAACACAAACACACACACACAAACAATTAAAAAGTTAACTTCTAAGAATCGAACTACAAGGCCACAAAATAAATGTGGTTCATTTAATCACTGTAAACGTCTAAGGGGTTAAGAGCTACAAACTAAAACGCCTAAGTGGTTAAGAGCTTCAAACTAAAGAGAAGTACTCTTTAAATATAGAAAGATACATTATAAAGTGTCATTGGAGGATGAGGTGGGGTCAGGGATGAGGCATGGCGGAGAGGGAAATGTGAGCTCCCTGTTTAGCAAGGAAGGGAAGTTTAAACTGTACTTTGAAGCTCCAGTGAGGCTGGCTTTGATTGTTATGGGCAGTGGGTTCTAGTGGAGTGGTGTGTGTAGAGAGAAAGAGGGGAAACGAGAGGAAGCAGGAAGGTTGTTGAATGGTGAGATTCAGTGCAGAGGAGCTTCACTACAATAAAATGGAACATTTTAACAACTGCATCATACATTAATGGTGCACAAGGACTAGGATTACTAGCACATAAAGCCTACAAGATTAACATTGCAAAACATAACAGAACTCTGTTAGATTCAAAGTCCTCAAGTCATACTTTTTTCCAGTGGCTCCTATGTCATTTTACTGACTCCTTCTCAGCTCAATCACCCTCCCGGCTGTGTATATAGCTCAAGTTTTATTTCAATTTTGTATTTGCATTTATTGAAATTTATAACGTTCTTTTCCCAAAGCGTCTTTACAAAATGAATGAACGGTACACAATTACATTGACAAAAAACTTCATCTGTTTATGAGGAGGACAAAGAGGACAAGAAATGAGCCTTCAAGTGAGTGCGGAAAATAGGATAGGAAGAAGAAGAATAAATAGTGAGAAGAAGAAAATTCCATTGAAGAAGAGTAAAAGAACGAATGCGAGAGGAAGCACAAGGCAGTTTAGTAACGACAAGACGATAGGCTGAGAGTGAAAGCTTGTGCAAGGGAATAAAAGGAAACGTGAGAGGCGAGATAAAGTGGAGGCTATGAAGACATTTAAAAACGATGGAAAGAAAATTAAACTGCAGATGGGATTCAAATGGTAAAATATAGGCAGCAAAGAGTGAGGAAGAAATAGAAGAACGGGGAGATAGACCAAAGAGTAGACAAAAAGGAGAATTATGAATAGAACATGGAGGAGAACGATGAGATGCTGGAAGTCCAATGAGGAGAGAAAAATAATAGTCAATATGAGGAAGAAATTAAAGCAGAGTTCAGAGGTTTAGTGGCATGAAAAGAAAGAAAAGGACGAGCACTGTAAGGTAGGCCCTACTTATAGGGGCATCCATAATTATAAGGGTACCCCCAATTACGCTCACACCAGAGTAAATTGCGCCCATCTAGGGAAGTAAGGCTAAGAGTCTATATTGCAAGGATAACAAATGTATTCTTTACAGAAATGAGGATTGGAGCAAAGAACTCTGCTGCCTGAAGGGTCGGTTCTGTCCCTCAACCATTTCTTTCTCCTGCAAACTGGTGCCAGGCAGGAGTTTTTATACTCATGGCTTGCTGTAGTGGCATCTCTGGATAGGGGCATGGCTTTATCCCAACTTGTCCTGCTTCCATACAATGGGTGTTGCAAAGTCTTCCTTTCTTCATCATCAGTGATTGCTACTTTACACATTGCTACCTCACATAGACACGCACTGCAGCACTGCAGACTTTTACAAACCATGAGGCCTAGTCCCAGGAAAAACTGAACAGATCTATTACTAATTTTCATTCATGCTCCACTCAATCTACTCATATTTTTAACTGGTTTTGTAATTTCTTTTAAAACAGTTTTTCATTTTTCTGCCTGTTGTGCATTGAGCATGTTAAAATCCCCGTTTAGCATACATGGGTTTTTGACAGACAGCAAGCAGCTGCTGAGTTACTTCCTGCTGCTCTGCCAGCTTTAGTTACACAATACTGCATGAGCCCTGCGATCCATTTTTAGCACAGGATGCATTCTTTCCGGCAGAGAGCCTGCTTGCATCTATCATGCTTTAAGGTTTTAGAACTACACAGGATTTAACATTTACAAATGTATTCATCTAATGGTTATTTGCACCTTATATTTAAATAATGACTGCCTTCTTTTAGTTCCTGCCCATGTCTGTGTATATGATTATATTTGCATGAGAGAGCTTTCCCAGTGCCCCCTCTTCCCCTTGGTTCCTTGTAGTGCCTAGAGACAGTCAAAATAAGTCTTGCCTAATTCTAAAGCGCTTGGGGTGCAGAAAGGCACTAACTCCTTCCCAACAGCACAACGAAGATTGAAGAGAAGAAAATAGCAATTACGAGCAGTGAGGGAGAAGTGGGAGGAATAGGGGAGGGATGAGCCAAAAAAGGAGGAGGAGAAGTGGGTAGGGAGGGAGGGAAGAAAATGACTTCCAGTTTTAGATGGATTAAGATGAAGGAAGTGGGCGCGCATCCAAGATAGGATGGAAGAAAGACAGGCAGGCAGAGACTTGAGAATGAAGAGAGTCAAATTTCTGTGGACTTTCCGTGGGTACCGTGACTCACCACTGCTCAGTAATCAGGCTTCCTCTTCCCCCAAATCTGCTGTGCCCCTTGGTCCAATAAACAGCCACCACTACAGTCTGCAACTGCCTCAACCGCCTGCCCAGCAGAAGCCATGACAGGGGCAAATCTGTGATGTGCACCCATTGGACCCAACTGCCCAAAGCACCAGGACCCAAAAGACTTCCAGAGTTAGGATCCATCTTCCTCCACACTACAGCTGCTGCAGCATGGAGACTAGCTGAGGGCCTTTTCTGATTCCATCTTTCAATCCATTACCACACTATAGGTTATGCGCCACATCCAAGGAGAACTTCTCCACCTAGCATTCCAAATCCAGATTTATGACTTTGTTGAAGGTGCCAGACTACACACACTATTCTAGTGTTCTTCAATGAGGCAATTTGAACATCTCTCTGTCAGTGGAACATTTGCTTTTAGGCAATTGCTTTTAATGACTGGGGTGAAATATTCACTCATGTTCAGAGTTGGGTGAAGGTTGATGTGGGGATGCTCTCCTATCCTACCCCTATCCTGTTGCTACAGGGAAGAGATGATACAGCACGTAATCCTAACCTCATAAAACAGGCCAATTTTGTGTGACAAACGACAGAAAATAACAGTAACAAAGAAAACATCTTCGAAAAATGTAGTGCCTGGGCGAGAATACATTCAGTGGCTGTAACTCAGAGTAACATCTCTGTGATTAGAGAAAATACTTGTTGTGATGATAATTTCTTTGAATTATTTGAGGGAGAAGAGTATATTTAATGGTGGTAAATGGAGTATCAAATATTTTTGACAGGTGTGTGAACAAACTCTAGTGACAATGAAAAAGTCTTACATGTGTTTAGAGGCAGGAGTGGATTACATTTAATGTCGGTAACTGAGTGGGTCATCTTTTTTGACAAGAAATTATAAACATCGTGGAGAAAAGGTTGTAGAATTCTTGTCAAGCAGGAAAATCATTTCAGTGCTGGTACTTGGAGTGCCAACATTTACTGATGGAGGATTGAAAATATTAATTGTAAGAACATGTTTCACAGTTGTTTGGCAGCAGGAGAAGATTACTGAGTGTGCCTCGCACGTACCGCCTTCTTGTAACTACCACCTTCTTGTCACAATTCTGAGTGCCAACAAATCCAGAATACCCAAAAGTGGTAGGTGAAGGCATCTGACTGAGCAGGTTTTGTAACACTTACCTTGTCCCTGCAGAAGTCTAAATGGTCTGGGACCCTGGTGATCTGGCAATACTATTAAAACAGGAATTTCCAAAATTAAACAGGAATTAGAGAGATGGAACCCCATGTCAATCTCATGGTGGGGACGAATCACAGTGGTGCAAATGACCATTCCTCCCCGACTCATGTATTTATTTCAGGCGTTACCAATAAGAATCGCGGCATCATTCTTTAAAATACTGACAAAAATAATAGGAGCCTACATCTGGAAGAAAAAGACCCCCAGGGTGTCCATCGCGATTCTCACGGCACTGAGAAAGAACGGTGGCTGCGCGCTCCCGCATTTTAGCAAATATTATGAAGCCGGCCAACTTTGGGTGCTGAAGGAGTGGATCCTGGAAACGTCCCAGAAAATGTGGGGCACACAAAATAAAGCTGTAGCGACAATTAAACTAAGACACCTTCTTTGGTTAAGAAAACAATATAGGCACCCCAACTTGCAAATTAGCGAGGTGATGAAAGCGACACTGGAAGTCTGGGATAAAGCCACACTAAAAGAGACACTGTCAAAAGACCCAGCCGCCTTTATGCCACTGTTAAATAACCCCAATTCCCCACGGACATGGAGAGGGGTTCCTTCCAGAAGTGGGAAGACTCAGGATGTATGAGAAGATGAACGGTGCAACGCAAAATCACGTTGGACAAACTAGGGCACAGCATTAAACAAGCAAACTTTGCTTCTAATTTTAACATGGTTCAAAAATGGTGTCTTCAGAGTTATTCACTAAACTTGTAACAATGATGCTTATACAAAATTACAAAGAATTCAATTGCCGTATCTTTATGTTTTGTTCAAATACATTTATCAAAATAAGGAATTTCATAGTAGCACTTACATTACACTTATTTGCATTATAAAAAAAACGTTTTTATACTTTCAAAATACAGATTCTATTCACATATTATGGTCATAATCGGAAGCGACCGCAGTACAATCACTCGTACTCGTATTCTAGCGGTGCCGGCTTGATAGTCACGTGTCACGCTGTGCGCGAGGTCCTTTACTCTAATTCCTACGCCAGGGAGGCGAGAGGCGAGAGGCGAGAGGCGAGAGGCGGTGAAGGCAACACCGGCGACGTGCGGAGTGCGGCGTGCGGTTAGCGGGAGCTGCTAGCTGTGACCCGCCGGACCGCGGGATCCGCTGCCGGACTGGGACCCTGGCGTTGGGCGCCGAGGGACAGCTGGAGCGGGCCACGGGGACCTGTGCCGCAGTCTCCCTGCCCCTACTGCCTGTTGCGCCGGCGCCGTCTCCTGCGCAGTCTGCGCACTAAGGTGAGCCGACGAGCCCAGTGAACTGGGGGCGGATGAGTGAACCCGCCGGCGCACACACTGAACAGGTGGCGCTTCGGCAAATTGCATGATTACGTGTGCCATACTATTGTGATTTCCTGGCCTGCCTACGAATGGGACCTGGTAGCCCCCAGGTTAGTTAACTGGGGGAGAGCATACCCTAAGTACCACACTGAGGGAAACTGTGAAACCCACACGGAGACTGCGGGCCTGGGCCTTTGATCCGGCATGGGTAGCCCCCTGACCAATTAATTAGGGGGAGTACAAAATAAGAGCAGGAAGACAACATTGCCTGTGGGTGTGGAGCTAGGGGAATTTACCTAACCACACAACTACTTGTACCATATACCCCATAAATTGGGAGTAACAGATATCTGTGGGGTTTAGAAAACATTGTGATTAATACCACAGACATGCAGCGGGGACGTAGAGCCCTCCACTCGATATATAACTTGAGGAAACCCAAGTGCCTACCGACTAAGGAGGCTAAAGAGTGTTTAAAGAAAGTGGGCAAAGCCAAAAAGAATGCTAAACACACTCAACCAGTGACTCAAGGAGCTATAACTGAATTTTTCCCGGTGAATCCGCCCCCTGCCATTAATTCAACAGCAATTGAGGAAACAATTGCACCTAAAGATAAGGACGACCATCCCCCAGATACTACTAACTTTGAAGACATTGACAATAATTCCTTGCTGGAGCTCTGCCTGTCTATACAGAGAGGGATGCGGGCTCCAACCTCACCGAGACCAACAAGCGTCATAACGATCCCCAAAGATAATTGTATGAACAGCACCACAGGGGTGTATCAGGTGGGTGGAAGGAGTGAACGTCTGTCTGTTTCACCTAATCTAGTAATGACATCGATGGAGGATGACCCAGATAATGGGACGGACGATAACATCGAGGTCCACTCTAGTGCAAACAAGATAATCGAACTGCAATCGTCGGTAGCGGCACTACAATTTGCCCTTAAGATACTGCTCCAGATGTCGGGGCGCATTCTGGCTAACACGAATGCCATTACAATGTACTTGGATACCAAAGATCTTCCCCGAGAAGATGCAGATAGTAACCTATCAGCAGCGCTATGCGCAGGTGATGAGATCAATGAACAAGAAGTGGAGATGGAGGAGATAGATGACCTGGAGGCTCCCAACAACATCAGCATACTGGAGATATCCTTGGAGGAGGTGGATGAACAGGAGCAGGAACCTAGCCCTAGGTCTCCTCTCACACGAAAACAACGTAGACGTGCAAAAAAGGCACAGAAGAATAAGCTGGCGGCCTTAGAGGCTCAACATCCCACGCCAGGGAGTAAACCAGTACTGGAGACACGATCGAAAAAGGCCAGGAAAAGAATGATGAGAGCAGCCCAACGGGCAGCTAAGGCCAAGGGCCCCTTGTCTGATTGGCTGATACCTGAAATGAAGGCTGACAAAGTGGATGATAATGAAGCATCTGTGATGTGTGATGAATCAGTTCTGGAGTCCAGTATACAACCACAGGTGGAATGCGTACACGAGACATCGGTATTGACAAACCCCGGGGAGATAGTATCAATGGACCAGAAAAAAATAGAGAATGATGTTACCACTAATCGCATAATCTTCATTAAGAATCTATATCCTAGTGGTAAAAATCCCTGGTTAGCACGCTCGGAACTGCTGGAAAGATTATATCATATACCGCAATTGCGTGTCCTGAAAACAGAGGATTTTATGTTCATCGAACCACTGGGATGTCCTAATCCGAATGTATCAGCCATACATTGTATGTTTCCGACCACAGCCCAATTGATTAAGAAATATAAAACAGAGCTAATAGCAGTGGACATTGAAATTGATGTGGACCCTTTGGAGAAGCAATTAGCCCATGAAGTAGAAGAAGTTAAACCAACATCCGAGGTGGAGATGGCATCTAAACCTACGGAGGATGAGATGGTAACTAAATCTATGGGAGATGGAAACCCTGCTCTCATCGAAATACAACAAGCTCTAAAAACATTGCTAGAAGCCATCCCGCGACTGATAAAGAAGCATTGATGCCTAACAATACTTTCCTGGAATTGCAGAGGCTTTTCTCATCTTCTAAGACCAAAGGGATCTGCAGAATTATTGGCACAATACAGTTGCATCTGCCTTCAGGAGACATGGTTGCTCGATCCGTTGTTACTTGATGGCTATACCATATATCAAGCAGATGCCAAGCGTGGTAGCAGTGGACGTCCTTTTGGGGGTCTATTAATTGGGATAGTGAACTCGATTGTGTCTCATAAGATTAAGTGCAAAGCAGAGGAGCAGCTACTGGCGGTGGAAGTCGAACTCCATGACGACAGAGGCCCGGGACGGTACTTATTAATAAATCTCTATAATCCCCCAGGAGCACGGGCTCGGGATCTGTTACAGGAAGCAATACAAGATCTGTTGTCATCTTGGTGGCTAAAAACAGGAAATGTTGCTGTAATGATCATGGGGGACTTTAACTGCCATATGATTGACGAAACACGCTTACCCCCTAATCCGGACCTTAACAGTAGGTGCATTATGACCCATGTGAAAAGAGACGCTGAGGGGCAGGGCTGGCTACAATTGCTTGGAGCTTGGGACATGGCCATGATAAATGGCCGAACTTTGGGAGACCGGCCGGGGAAACCCACTTGGACAAATGGAAAGTCGGTCAGCACATTGGATTATATATTTATGTGCCCGGAGCTGCAGACAAGAGTAGTGAATATGATTGTCGGGCGCAATGAATGGAGCGACCATGCATCACTGCAGTGTACTTTAAATATCCCATTATACCCGCAGATGTCTTCGAACATTGGCACCATCCAAACTAATGTGACAGGATCCAGAATTGTATGGTCAGAAAGAAATGTCACCATGGCCAAAGAATCACTTGAAACTATTGCATCCTTGGGTAACCACGATTTTGAATGTATGTCGATCAATGAGATTGAGGATTGGATATTCAGATTCTCATGTAAACACGCAGTGGCAAATAAGCGATCAATGCTAAAAATAGGGGGAGTAATACCCCCATTTAACAGGGAAATTAGGGATGCCAAGAGAGGACTAAGAGCAGCTACTCGCAGATTGAAATTGATGAATCTACCTGGATCTATGTATCGTGAGAAAATAAGGAAAATCAAAAATCGATATAGAGCAGAGATTAAAAATATCAAGAACAGTGAGAAAAATAATAGGTACCAAAAACTAGTGCAAACTATCTGCACTAGAAATTCCCGTGGCATCTGGGCACTCCTAAATGAGAATAGGGAGAAGACTAAAGGTCCCTTAATTAATCCAATAAGTAGGGTGGTGTGGGAAAAATTCCTATTGGAAAGGAATAGTGGAGGGCCAGAAACCCCAAAGAACCTTGGGGTAATAGTACCCCCACGTCCGCCTTTTTCTGTCACTCCTGAGGCAATATTGGAGAAGATAGCTGCCCTCAAGGCATCTAGAGCACCTGGCCCTAACGGCCTGGCTAACATAGTGATCAAGAGCCACCCTCTATTTTGGGCAGATCTGCTATCCCTGCTCTTTAAGAAAATCCTAGAGCAGGGGACAATACCTTGCTCCTGGCAAACTGCCATTTTGATACCTGTATTCAAAAAAGGTAACCGCATGGAGCCTAATAACTACAGATTACTATCTATGTTAGATGTCACGGGCAAGCTCTTTTCCTCATTAGTTCTCAGTGAGTTACAGAGATGGGCGGATAAGTGTAACATTCTTAGTAGATTCCAATGCGGGTTCAGGCAAGATTTCTCCACTTCCCACAATCTTCTGGTTATGGACATACTTCGCTCACGGGCGCTTAGTAAGGGACAGCCTCCGCTGTATGCTCTATATATCGATTTCCAGGCAGCTTTCGATACCATCCCCCGAATGAGGCTATGGGCGAAACTAGAGAAATTGGGATGCCCGACCGGCTTGCTCTACTACCTAAAATTACTACATCACAATACTTCGGCTTGCCTTAGACTTGATCAAGAAGGCAATCTAACACGAAAGGTAAATCAAGATAGTGGGGTAAAGCAGGGATGTGTAACCACACCCCTAGTTTATAACCTCTATGTATACGACATCCCTGTAGCCATGAGCGAGGTTAACAACTGTCCCCCCAAAGTTGGTAAGATACCTTGCATAGTGTTAGCTTATGCAGACGACCTGGTGATCTTCGACGCTACCATAGGCGGTTTGAGACGCTCTGCTTCCGCCCTGTGGGATTATGCGAAATTAAATGGCCTGAAGATTAATTTAGATAAAACAAAGGTCCTAAGATTCACTAGGAAAAAAACAACACGGGTAAATCTGATAGTACATGGAAGCATCATACCCTATGCTCCTTCGTATCGTTACCTGGGCATTGACATTGAGCCCCTCGGTGACTACTCACTTTGTAGACAAGGGCGGAGTATAAGAGCGTTGCAAGTTACCTCGCTTATCGCCTCGTTTACAAAAAAACAGGGCGGCTTTACTCTCTGGGGAACGCGGCAGCTCTATATTCAAGTAATGGCACCCATGATTATATATGGCCTTGATGCTCTGCATACGATGGATCTTGAATGGTTACAAATACTGGAGGGCAAGTTCTGGAGGCGGATTCTGGGTTTATCCCCAGGGGTGCCGATGGCCCTGATTAGATTAGAATTGGGCCTATTGTCCCTCAAAGCCATGGTACTGAAGAAAAGAGCTGGCTTCCATCTCAAGATGACAAATGGCCCTGCTAATCCCCTACTCTTTGTAATCCACCAGGAGGTGACCAAAAAATACTCTACGTCACCCTTACATAAAGACATGACTACATTTCTCACTGATATTGGATGGACCCAAAGAGGGAATATGGTCACCAGGGAAACCCTTCATGCACTGGGTAAAAAAGTGAATCTATGGGATTGGCTTGAGAACTTTGCTCATTTAAGTACTCTTAGGTCCTACCAATTTATTAAATATCGCCTGTTTAGTTACATGAAGCCCCAAGCTTACTTATCCCTGTCTCCCTCTAGTAGACTCAGACGTTTTATCATCCTATTTAGATGTGAGCAACTACCGACCCTGTTTAAGCAAGGCGCTTGGGAAAAAATCCCGGTTGATAAACGTATATGTCGTCTCTGTAAAATCACAGAATGTTTGGAGACAGCTAGACATGTACTCACTGGATGCTTGGCACTGAGAGCCACGATTATACGTCATCTGGGGGACTTTGTGCATGATCATGCGACCATTCCTGAAATGCCCTTCTGGCTGTACTGTACCAATACCAGTAATATGCACCTATTCGTTGCATTATATAACATCTGGCAACAAGTTGAATTGGGACTAAAATGTGAACTGGAATCATCACAGGATGGATGAAGCCTAAGGGAGTGCTTAGAGAATCCCTGTGGCAACAGTAATCAAGTGGGCAAATATAAAGGTTGCATGTAATGCAAGTATGATTTTATTAGTATATATGTGTATACGGTTCGAATTGAATATATTGTAATGTTTGTATTATATGTAATTGTAATATGTAAATTATATGTGTAAAGTTTGAATTTATTTCATACTGTATCACATTAAAGAAATTTGAAATTTGAAATTATGGTCATATGTTCCAAACTGTATGAATAGATGAGATCCAATAATTTTGATAGGTTTTCTTGTGTGATCTCCTATCATTTAACTACACGTTTCGGGCTTAATGCGCCCTTCTGTAGGTTTAAGAAAATTGGATTGACTTCACATTATCGGTAAAACATAAATATTGCGTCTTAATTATTTATCTTAATCTTAGAGTAAATAAAGAATATTCCTAACGTGGCTCAATACAAGCGAACTAACCTTCGGTTTCCCGATAAAAGAAGGCTTGCTGCTAATGTGGCTGAAATTCAATCAGAATGCTAACAAAGATACAGAGACGCAATGTTATGGGCCTCCTCATAGCAGCATGGTTGGCAATAGCCCAAAGGTGGAAGCAGAAAACTCCTCCTACGATGGTAGACTGGATACAAAGAGTGTGGTCACATATAGCGATGGAACGCATTACATATAACGTACAAGGGGATCACCAGAAATTCGGAACGGACTGGAGTTCGGTTCTAGACTATTTACAGAGTGACTATATGGCACAATGGTGCACTCACAAAATATGATTGCTGGACATGTTCAAATAGAGAAATATGCATAGATATGGAGCATCAGAGACAACCATAGATCCTTCTGGAAGGAGTGCGGGGGAGTTAAGGGAGATTCTTGGTTGTAATGTTATGTTTAAAAAAAGTCAATAAAAACAAGTTTAAAAAAGAAAAATGGAATTTCCCCTATCACAAAAGGGAGAAAAATAGGAGGGGAACTGGAATTAATATTATGTGATTACTATACTATGACTCCCCTTTTTTCCCACCCAGCTGACTCCCTTAATGTTTCTATATGCCCTGTTATCCTCCTCACCTGTGCTTTGATATTAGGGAGCTCTCCATCCTGCTTTCATGCAGGGGCACGTTGGTGGTGAGGCTCAAGAAGAACTCAGGCGGGGAAATGATGAAAAGGCTTCTGAAGGTAAGTGTCTAAATTCTTAGAGGGATCTTTAGTTTTAGACAGTTGGGTGTTGAAGTCTATGAGAGAAAAAAGGTTCTATGGTGAGAGAGCTCTCTCCTCAGGCAGTTTTAACAACTCTCTTTTTCTTTTGCAGGTTTGCTGAAGAGAAATGTTTCACTTAAAGAGCAAGGGCGTTGTTGAAGAAGAAACATGAAGTCTTCACTTCAGGTAAGTGTGAGCGTGAAGTTTGGAATGACGCGCAAAGGCTTTGGATTGCTTGAAAAAGGTTGTCGGAGCTTCAGGTACGTAAGTGTGCAGTTTTACTTTCACTCGCTACAAATGTCTTAAAAGTTCTTTCATTAACTATTGTATCTTGTCTTGCAGGTTTTCGTAGGTCGGAGGATTTCACAATGAAGCCGCGGCTGTGGAAGAAGATTGCTGACTGAACTGCGGAACTATGGAAAATGAAGTCACCTGTCGGAGGACTGCTACCTCAGAAAACCAGGTACATTGAAAACTTAGATCTGTGGTACTTCGGTTAACTTAACAAGTTCATAACATGACTTTTTCTATTGTCTTACAGGTCTGTGAGCTGAGCGGCGGTAGTGTTACACCGTTGTCAGCTGAACTAATGCAAAGCGCATTTTACTGCAGGGGCGGGGCTTTTATAGTCCTCCATGCCCAACTACTAGTTCTCAATAGCTACTTAGGCAGTGACCCGCAGGGCGGCCATTTTAAGGGAAATGGTAAACCATTGGATCTCTATGGGAGCCCATTGTAACTTTGGTTCTGAGGAATGTCATGCTAATACCCATCTAGCCCCCACTCATCTACACCAATATCTCTTCCTGCCCTGAATACCTGATCCCAAACCTGCAACTCTGGAGGTGATCATAACAGGTTTTTACATCAGCCACATCAGTTGCTGTGTGTTTTTGGGATGCCTGAAATGTGAGTGGGAAACTGAAGTGATGCGTTTTGCATTGAGCAGTGGCACTTGCGGCCCCGTATCATGCACATACACGGGCATTGCAGCGTCGTGAGGAACAGAAGTAGACAGTTGTTGTTCGGACAACTGCTTCTGGAGCAAAAGGGGAAGATGAGTAGCAGAGTGTATCTGCTATTGTCCTGAGGAAAACATCACATAAGAGTAGAGGAGCAAGCTATGGAAAGATCCTTGTCTCCCCAACACCACCATCGAAATCCACTGATGAGTCTCAGAATAGTCAAAGTCCAGGCCACAACGCATGATATTGGAAACCAAGAAGGAGATGGAGGAGGATAACACCACAATTACTGTGACAGCAGGGAAAGACACTGCTTCCAACTTTGCACAGGGTCTTTCAATCACAGCATGGAAGATGTAAACGTGCAAAATGTCAGTGTGTGGCAGTCTCACCTCATCTTCTACCAACACCTCCTCCATGACCAGGGGAGCATAGTAGGACATATCTTGGCCAACGAAGAAAATCCAAAGTATACTCACACTTAGAATTACAGCATCCCACCACTTGCACGCTGTGCAGGAAAACTGTGTGCTGGGAAAATCCTGGTGCCATGTTCCGCACCACATATGTTTGATGCCATATTCCACATCATCACAGGCAGAGATAAACGCAGAAGGCCTCTACTGCCACCCTCTCACCAGTGGTCAGTCACCATATCACCATGTGTATACTATCTGTCCAGAACTGTGCCATAGCTGCAGTGACTTACCGCAGGGGTCACACACTGAAATAGTAGGGGGGATCATTAGTACTTGTGCTGCTATGGTTCTGCTTCATTCTTCAGTCATACAACTACTCTGACACCACCACAGTGGTGCACAGCGAGCCAGCTACCTTCGAACAAGACAGACAGCACTCTTAGCAATTGTTGGGTTATCCCAGTTAAATGAGAGCTGCAAACATTAGCATTCCAGTCCCTGTTACTTGGCAGGCAGAACTGAGTTGAGAATTCCCACTCGAATGTGCCCAGCCCAAAATAAGACATGGGGCCTCATTACACGGTATACGGTAAGGGTTTACCAGTACCGGTAAGGGCACCGGTACCGGTAATCCCTTACCGCCTTACTAACAGGTCCCTTTGCCGGACCCAACCTCAACAGCTGGTTTTACCAGCCGTTAAGGAACTGGCCCGCAAAGGGACCTTGGTGCTAATTACAGTACCGCAATTTGTGATACCGTAATTACCTCCTTCCCCATTCCCATTGAGCCCTTTGGGGGTAAAAATGGGAATGGGGAAGAGCCTTGGTGAATGGGGAATTACCGGCCCCGCTCACCTTGGAGTAGGCCGGTAATTCCGCCATCCACCAAGGCGGACACGGTAAAATACCGGCGGCAACCATGGTGGTAATAGCGCCATGGTTGGTTACTGCATACCGTGTAATGAGGCCCATGATGTTTTGGTCGAGAGTCGAGAGAATAATATCCTGTTCGCACTTAAGTTGACTAAATGAGCATGTTCATAAATATGGACATTGTCACTGTCATTATTATAATATTTATTAGTATTACAGGGGTTCTTCCATCGAGTTGGCCTTTTGTCACTGATGTAGGAACGGTGTAGGTCGAGAGAGGGTCAGGTTTTAAGCCTTTATGGAAATCCCCCATGGGTTCAGCGAAAGAACATTCTAGAGTCTGGATGATGGAAAAGGGTGGTTTACAACCTCATGTGGACTGTTTATAGACGCATGTGAGGGGGAACTCAGCAAATGTCCCTTTAGCCATGTTTATTTAGAGGATGCTACACTACCATTGTATGTGAAGGCAACTCTAAACTGCGCGCTTAGGGGTGTATTTTTGTGCCTGATTATGCGGTTGTTTCTTTCAAGAGTGGGAATTCCAATGTCAATGAGGAGGTGCACACATAGGTCACAGTGCCATCAGTCTTGGTGAATCAGATGCAATTGCCAGCTTTCTCCTGCAACATTTTCAAACAGATCCTCCACAATGTTTGCAGAACTAAACTTTGATTGGCCCATTATTTACCATGAATGGAAGGTTATGTTTGACAGTATTTTCAGGTCATGCTACTTGACATTGTTGTGATGAAAATCCAGATCAGCCGGCATATGAATGAAATGGTTTCAAAATGGAGGATAAAAATGTACTGTCATAAGAATGAAGAATGGAAATATTTGCTTTTGTTCACATTCTAATCTATGTTATTATAGGTGATCTACATTGTCAGAAATCCCAAAGATGTTATGGTTTCATTTTACTACTTTGAATTTATCTGCAAAGCATTGATACCATCACCAAATTTTGAGCACTTCATGGAAAAATTCTTAAAAGGGGAAGGTAACGTTTCATTTTTTAAATGAGTAAATAAAAGCAACTTTGTTGACATTTTGCATAATTAATATTCTTTCAAATATTGCATTCAGTTAACAGAACTTCTCAAGCTATTGCCGCTGAAACTGGCTTGCTTGAGAAAACGTTTTGATGTTTTTGTAAGTAAGGAAACTGCATAAGAGTAGTGTTCAAATGTAATTAGAGATAGATTATAAATACATTCAACTAGCTTTACAGTAGACCTCTTTTTAATCAGAAGAAGGCTATCATTTGAATTATAACAGAGTTGGAATTAGAACTGCAATTGAGCTTTTTATTTAGTTAGACGTTGCTGTGAAAGAAGGACACACATGACAAACACACATGATTATGTCTGGAAGATCTGTGAATCAATGGCACTAATTTGAGTGACAGGCGCTGCATGAGGGTGCAGAACGTAGCGATCAATTGAGGGAGGGGCTTGGTTGGGCGTATACCTCAAGTTATTCTTAACATGGCTGAGACTCCCAAACACACAGGGGATAGAGGCGGCAAGCTCTGTATAGTATGTGGGAGTTTCACCACGGCCACACCAGTTCCTGTAAACTGTGAAGCTGTGCAAACTGAACAAGCTATGTGTGGCAAATCAGAAGACGTGTCACTCTGTCTGTCATGAGAACGCATAACAACAAACAGGGTATGTTGTTGGGGTAAGAAACCAAGGAAGGGCACGGACAAGCCGTTGGATTCCTTTTAACCGTTAAATATGGATCAAGCGTGGTAGCACAAAAACAACGGTTTTGTAGGAAATAATGTTTTAATGCTTGAAAAATCTGAGGCAAAAAGCTGGAGGTGTGTATCCTCTAACTCGTAAGTGCAAGGCGTTACAGGAGGGTAGCAAATCCAAAGGGGTTAGTGCTTCACTGTCCAGGACTGGGGATTAGATTCTGGAGCTGTGAGGTGGTCGTCCGATCTGGATCGGGTTAGCTGTTCATACTCTGTGTTCTGTATAGTTAATTTAATGGTTCCCGTGGGTAACAAAGAATCACAGATATTTGCCGCTTGGAAATGCACAGATTAAAAAGAATTCTTTGGCCAAAGGGCCAAGTGTTGAGGGGAGGCTCTTCTAAAATTTCACACTCATACCATCTGGGAGTGTGCAGGAGCAGTTGTTTACGCAATATCTTATTCCTTTCGATTGAGATATTTGTTATAGGTCATGAGAGCCCTCATGACCTGTAGGGTCGACCGGTTTCAATGGCTAATGATATTGGAGCCATCTACTTCAGGACCGTTGTTCAAAACAAGGGGTGAATCCAGAGGTTTCAGAGTGTCTGAAAAAGGACAAATGCTGTAATGTAGGGATACAGGAAGGGTGGGGGGAGAGAAACAATTGTATAGCATTAAGACTCATGGGTATAGTAATTGTATCCTTGACAAGCAGTAATTGCTAGACACCTTACCCAAAGAGTAAGAGGAACAGTGTGACTCAAACCCAAATAAATTGGAGGTGCAAGGTTGCAGGAGGATTGAGGTGCCTGATCACCGGTGTCAAAAACAGTGACTCATCAGAGCGGGCAGGGGGTGTGAACAGGGAAGGGGGAGGTGATAATCCGGTGGCTGGATGTGCTGGGAAGGAAAGAGGAATGACTACATGTGGTCGAGGGTACCTCTGTGCAGGCTGGATGTGCTGCAGGAGGACTGTCGCTGTCTGATCGGTGGCTCTGGAAGGCAGAGAGAGGGTTCTGTCAAAAAAAGGGGCTTAGCAAAGGTGCTGGTAGCAACAGGCTGTTCTGTGGTACAGAGGAGGCAAGGACAGTACCTGGTAAGCGTCTCCGTAGAGTCGTCTGCTCGTTTCAATGGTGCAGCTCGGAATGAGCGCAGTGTCGGAGCAAGGCCAACCGCCTCTAAAAACAAAGGAGAAGCGCGCACTCATCTCGCGTCAAAATGACGTCAGCGGGCGTCGTGGCCACGTCTTGTGTGGAGCGGTGAAGGTCCACACAGGGAAGACGTGCACGATCGCCCGTGAATAGTGCCGAAAAACACGTGTAAACAGCTGCTGGATGCTGTATGGGGCTCCAGTTGCAAAAAGTGCCCGGGGGCTGGGTGCACATTTTAAATCGCTACTGGCTGGGTGGGATGGACAGGGGGGGAGGGGGGGGTGGCTAGGGGGGGCGTGGGGGGTAAATCTAAAAAGGGGCCCGGTGCGGGGCACTGGAGGGGGGCCAGAAACAGCCAAGCAAAGGGATGTCAATGTGGCAGGAGAACCCAAAAAGGGGAGGGGTGTGTGTGATGTGCGCAATCACACAGACGGACCCTCATGGAAGAGATGTGAGCTGGACAAGGCCTATATTCCAGACTGTCTATGGTAGCACTGCTAGATCGTGCCACTGGATGTTTTCGTTGAGTCCTTTAGAGCATGTGTTGAGTTTGTAAATCCACTGCTGTTCCCTTCTAAAGAGAATATTGTTAAAGTTGCCCCCTCTCACAGGGGGTGTGACCCTTTCTATGATGGTCCATTTAAATGAGTCAGCTGTGTGTCCTTCAGCTGTAAAATGTTGGACTAGGGGAGCAGTGAGTTTGTTGGTACGTATACATGACCTATGTTCTACCATGCGTATCCGAACTGCCCTGGCAGTCATGCCAATGTATCTAAGGGCACAGGGGCATGTGATCATGTAAATCACTCCTTTGGAATTGCAATTGGTCAATGTCATTTGCCTCCAAGGTGTCTGCCATCCTATGTCGATCTCTGTCGTGCGTGATGTCTGGGGGCACATGGAGCAGTTGCCACAGGGTGCATGTCCTCTGGCTGGTACTGTATTCCAGAGGGTGCGCTGATTGGGTCCTGTGGGTAGAGTGATGGGTGTTAGTGTTTTTACCACTTTATCTCGCAAGTTCTTTCGTCTTTTGAGGGCGAAACGGGGTATGGGGATGGTAGTGTCTCCTGTGTTCAAGATCGGCCATAGCTTCTTGACTTCTTGTTTGATCTTGTTGAGGAGGGGCGAGTAACTGAATACTGCTGTGAACCCTGTGGTGTTGACTGGTTTTGTGTGTTGTTGGAGGGTCACAGATCTCGGAATGTTTCTGGCTCCTTTGTAAGTGTCTCTGATGATTCTCTGGGGATATCCCCTTGCTGCCAATTGTTCCCTTAGGAGGCTGGACTGTGTGATGTATGTGGGGGTCTGGCTGCACAGCCTGCGATATCTTAAGAATTGTCCGAAAGGCAGGTTGTCTCTGAGTGCTCTAGGGTGGTAGCTAGAGTAGCATAAAAGAGAATTTCTGTCGGTAGATTTTTTGTACACACTTGAGACTAGTCCCGCATTATGGGCTGAGATTGCAAGGTCCAAAAAATGTATAGATTGCTTATCTTTTTCTAATGTGAACTGAAGGTGTGGATTCAGTGAGTTCAGCCAGGCGTGGAAGGACACCAGGTCCAATAATGTCCCTTTGAAGATTATGAAAATATCATCTATGCATCTCCGCCATATGCCAAGATTGGCGACAAAAGGGTTGGTGGCTGGGTAGATGTGATCAAAGAGGTCGACATATAAGTTTGCTAGGCTGGGGGCAAAAGTGGCTCCCATCGCAGTGCCGGATATCTGTTTGTAATAGGTATTTTGAAACAGAAAATAGTTTTTGGTCAATGCAATCTCTGCCAGTTGGTGG
Organism: Ambystoma mexicanum; assembly: GCF_040938575.1. Taxonomy (NCBI): domain Eukaryota; kingdom Metazoa; phylum Chordata; class Amphibia; order Caudata; family Ambystomatidae; genus Ambystoma; species Ambystoma mexicanum. The sequence goes on along the minus strand of NC_090923.1, from coordinate 29,282,298 downwards.
ATGAAGGTGGGCGGCACGCCATGTAATTCGATGCCAGAATGTAGTAACCTGCTCAGCATGTTCAAAGTCTCTTGTTGAGGGATCCGAGTGTACAGAGACTCGATGTCGATAGTGACTAGCCATTCTAGTTGTGGATCATACTGCAAGGTGTCTAGTAGGTTCAGCATATGGGTGAAGTCTTTTACATAGCTAGTCATTTCGGAATCTGGTCCTTTATGAAAAAATCAACAAATTGAGAGAGTGGTTCTAGGATTGAGCCAATGCCGGACACAATGGGGTGTCCGGGTGGTGGCACGATGCCCTTGTGGATTTTAGGTAAGGCATACATTGTCGGAATGCGAGGGTGAGGCGGGGAGAGGAAAGCAGACTCACGGGCGCTGATGTAACCTTCGGCCTCTGCTTCATAGATGATAGGAGCTATTGTTTCCTGAAGGGAGAGTGTGGGGTCCATGCGGAGCATTTTGTAGCTGGTGTTATCACTCAGAAGGGTGTTAACCATGTTGATATAGTTGGTGGTGTCCATGATGACAATGGCTCCCCCTTTGTCAGCCGGCTTTATGGTGATGTCTGGATTTCCAGCTAAATCAGAAAGGGCTGTCAGTTGGGGTTTAGTACAGTTATTGTTGATAAATGGAATAGTCCGCTATAACTCTGCTATTTTCTTAAGCAGTGCTTGTTCGAAGGTAATTGATTCTGGAGTGTTGGTACAGTGTGGAGGGAAGAATTGTGAAGGTGGGCGTAGGCCTGTAGCGTCAGTATCTTCAATGGTCTCGTTAATGAAGTACTGTTTCAGTCTTATTTTTCGCATCAGTTGTGTGCATTCGACCCGCGTTTGGAAAGGGTCGTACCGTGCTGTAGGGATGAAGGATAGACCCTTCTGTAGAATTTCTTGTTCTGCACTGGTCAATAAATGCGTGGACTGGTTGACAATCAATGAGGGAGCAGTGCTGGTATGTTGGCTTGGCCTCTGCTGCGGGTGACTATCGTGGGCGGCGGGTGATTCTGCCATCGTGCCCGGTGCTGACCTCTCCCTCTTTGGGTAAGGTGTCTAGCAATTACTGCTTGTCAAGGATACAATTACTATACCCATGAGTCTTCATGCTCTACAATTGTTTCTCTCCCCCCACCCTTCCTTTATCCCTACATTACAGCGTTTGTCCTTGTTTCAGACACTCTGAAACCTCTGGATTCACCCCTTGTTTTGAACAACGGTCCTGAAGAAGATGGCTCCAGTATCATTAGCCATTGAAACCGGTCGACCCTACAGGTCATGAGGGCTCTCATGACCTATAACAAATATCTCAATCGAAAGGAATAAGATATTGCTTAAACAACTGCTCCAGCACACTCCCAGATGGTATGAGTGTGAAATTTTAGAAGAGCCTCCCCTCAACACTTGGCCCCTTGGCCAAAGAATTCTTTTTAATCTGTGCATTTCCAAGCGGCAAATATCTGTGATCCTTTGTTACCCACGGGAACCATTAAAGAAACTATACAGAACACAGAATATGAACAGCTAACCCGATCCAGATCGGACGACCACCTCACAGCTCCAGAATCTAATCCCCAGTCCTGGACAGTGAAGCACTAACCCCTTTGGATTTACTACCCTCCTGTAACGCCTTGCACTTACGAGTTAGAGGATACACACCTCCAGCTTTTTGCCTCAGATTTTTCAAGCATTAAAACATTATTTCCTACAAAACCGTTGTTTTTGTGCTACCACGCTTGATCCATATTTAACGGTTAAAAGGAATCCAACGGCTTGTCCGTGCCCTTCCTTGGTTTCTTACCCCAACAACATACCCTGTTTGTTGTTATACTCTCTTCGCGCAACTGTCCCAGTTGCTGGGTTTGATTAACTCAAATTTAATAAGAGGAAGGCCACCCTCCCTCTTTCCAGTTGTTACTCAACACTACGGTGTGTTTCAGTACTCTCATCAGCACCCCCCTCTTTCCCCCCCCCTGTTTTTCACATCCCTTTGCCCAATGGCCGAAGGACATTTCCTTGCCTTTGCGGAAGAACTGGTCGACGGGATTCTTGCCAAACCCTCATTATTAGGCATTGACCTTACCCCACAGAACATCAGCAATAACGATGAATGAAACGAGATCGAAGCTTTGAGAAAGAAAATCATTCGCACGGAACTGCATGGAGCATTGATGACCGAATATCTAAGGGCACATGCAGCACCAAATGGTCTCATCATCCGCATCGAACCACATATTTTTTGGACAATTTACAGTTTAGAAAAGATTGGTCCTTCATTGCCAACAAATGTACACGTGACTGGTTGGTACTTATCATTAATACCGCTAAAACAATCACAGACAACCTAGTACGAGAACTGAACGACAAAAGTGACCTTTTGAAAACCAAAATAGCCATAGATATTTACACAGCAAAACTAAGTCTACTGGACACCACACTTAAAGAATTCAAGGAAAACACCCTGAGCCGAAAAATTACAAAACTGAAAAAAGACCTTACAGCATTCACGCATGTGAGAGTGTACCCCTATGTAGGGGAAGAATATTTTTCAGAAGAGGCGAAACAATCCAGACGAGACGCTGCACAACTATGTTTCCAAATCCTCCAACGAGGTAACGCTAACCGCTCTTGGAACAGCTCGAGCAGCAACTCTAGCAACAGCTCGGCCAATAAAAACTGGAACAAGAGGCGTGTACAATTCGGTGGTCAAAATCAAGAAACCCCCCCCGCGGTTCCTTTTTTAGGCCCACGAGGGAGAGGTCAGCACCGGGCACGATGGCAGAATCACCCGCTGCCCACGATAGTCACCCGCAGCAGAGGCCAAGGCAACATACCAGCACTGCTCCCTCATTGATTGTCAACCAGTCCACGCATTTATTGACCAGTGCAGAACAAGAAATTCTACAGAAGGGTCTATCCTTCATCCCTACAGCACGGTACGACCCTTTCCAAACGCGGGTCGAATGCACACAACTGATGCGAAAAATAAGACTGAAACAGTACTTCATTAACGAGACCATTGAAGATACTGACGCTACAGGCCTACGCCCACCTTCACAATTCTTCCCTCCACACTGTACCAACACTCCAGAATCAATTACCTTCGAACAAACACTGCTTAAGAAAATAGCAGAGTTCGAGCGGACTATTCCATTTATCAACAATAACTGTACTAAACCCCAACTGACAGCCCTTTCTGATTTAGCTGGAAATCCACACATCACCATAAAGCCGGCTGACAAAGGGGGAGCCATTGTCATCATGGACACCACCAACTATATCAACATGGTTAACACCCTTCTGAGTGATAACACCAGCTACAAAATGCTCCACATGGACCCCACACTCTCCCTTCAGGAAACAATAGCTCCTATCATCTATGAAGCAGAGGCCGAAGGTTACATCAGCGCCCGTGAGGCTGCTTTCCTCTCCCCGCCTCACCCTCGCATTCCGGCAATGTATGCCTTACCTAAAATCCACAAGGGCATCGTGCCACCACCCGGACGCCCCATTGTGTCCGGCATTGGCTCAATCCTAGAACCACTCTCTCAATTTGTTGATTTTTTCATAAAGGACCAGATTCCGAAAATGACTAGCTATGTAAAAGACTCCACCCATATGCTGAACCTACTAGACACCTTGCAGTATGATCCACAACTAGAATGGCTAGTCACTATCGACATCGAGTCTCTGTACACTCGGATCCCTCAACAAGAGACTTTGAACATGCTGAGCAGGTTACTACATTCTGGCATCGAATTACATGGCGTGCCGCCCATCTTCATCCACCAACTGGCAGAGATTGCATTGACCAAAAACTATTTTCTGTTTCAAAATACCTATTACCAACAGATATCCGGCACTGCGATGGGAGCCACTTTTGCCCCCAGCCTAGCAAACTTATATGTCGACCTCTTTGAACAAGATCACATCTACCCAGCCACCAACCCTTTTGTCGCCAATCTTGGCATATGGCGGAGATACATAGATGATTTTTTCATAATCTTCAAAGGGACATTATTGGACCTGGTGTCCTTCCACGCCTGGCTGAACTCACTGAATCCACACCTTCAGTTCACATTAGAAAAAGATAAGCAATCTATACATTTTGTTGGACCTTGCAATCTCAGCCCATAATGGGGGACTAGTCTCATGTGTGTACAAAAAATCTACCGACAAATTCCCTTTTATGCTACTCTAGCTACCACCCTAGAGCACTCAGAGACAACATGCCTTTCGGACAATTCTTAAGATATCGCAGGCTGTGCAGCCAGACCCCCACATACATCACACAGTCCAGCCTCCTAAAGGAACAATTGGCAGCAAGGGGATATCCGCAGAGAATCATCAGAGACACTTACAAAAGAGCCAGAAACATTCCGAGATCTGTGACCCTCCAACAACACACGAAACCAGTCAACACCACAGGGATCACAGCAGTATTCAAAGCCTGTCATGAGAACGCACCCTTTGATATGAAACTATATGTCGTGATGCATTAAGAGTTGACGCATTCTGGTCTGGTGACAGTGGGAGAGGTTCAGTTCTCTTCCCATGGGAGGGAAGGAGGAGAGGAGCAAACGGCATCCACTCACGTTGAGCAAAATATGAAGCCATGCATTCCTCACTTCCCCTCTGGTGCAGGATACAAACAGTGATGATAACTAAGCTAGAGATGGTGCTGCCTCTCCTGGGGCAAAGGCACAACATATCTTTGCTGCGCCACTGATACCGAGAATAAATTACAGACATGGAGCATGGAAAGATGATTGAACCATTAACTTGCCAGATACTAGTGTGGTGGTCAAGAAACAGCTGTGCTGGTCGCACCGTACCGGCACCCCTTTCCAGACTTCTACACTACGAGTCATGATGCCGGAAACTCTGTGCCTGCAAATGAGACCCATGGTGCTACCGTTACCGGCAGCACCGTGAACGCGAACAGTGGTTGCACCCAGAGGCCATGCCAGAAACAATGGCAGGGCGGTCGTAAGGGCACGTTCTGAGTTCCAAAAATGCTGGTGCCACCACGATTACTGTGCTGGAAACACCCGCACCGCGGATCAGCCCTAAAGCAGTTTCAGGTGTGTAGCAATAGGCCACGGGTGGCCATAATCAGCCCAGCTGCACACCATGAGCACTGTCAAAGCTCAAAAGGACCACACCCACATACCCTCCAACACAACTATGCTGGCAGCTGCAGTGGCAGTCATGAGCTGGGGGCCCTGCATGCAGGGATCCAATGAGAGCTTCAATTGGAAGAGTCAGAGGAGGTGGAATGAGGATGATGATGGCCATGCACATGAACAATGGCCGGCAGGTCGCACCTCATACCAAACTCAAGGCCACGCCCTGGAACCTGAGCCCTGCACAGATCCACACCCTGTACCGGCTTGACAGCGAGACCATAACCTTCATAGTTGATTTAATCCAGGATGACATCCAGAGTCTAATCAACATAAGGACTGCCTTACCCACCTTGCTCAAGGTAGTATCAGTGCTGCATTTCTTGGCCACGGCACCTTCCAACACACCAGAGCTGCACAGGTTATCCCAACCCTGTTTACAGGTCCTCGATGCCCTCCTGCGGCACGTGTCTGACCACATCATCCTCCTTAAAACACCACCCCAGGTGAATGCCACTAAAGTGGTTCCATGCCCTGGCAGGCATGACCAATGTGATAGGTAGTGCTGGACTGCACGCATGTTGAGCTGGTGGCCAGTCATGCCAATGAGGCAGTTTACCGAAACAGAAAACTGTACCACTCTCTGAATGTGCAGGTTGTGTGTGATGCAGACCTACTCATAACCCACTGGAGCCCATGTTTCCCCGGATCCATGCACAATTCCTTGGTGCTGCGGACCTCCACTCTCCCAGGGTACATGGCACAACACAGCAGAGTCAAACTACCATAGAATGTGCACTGTGGAAGGGGTGGGGGCTGTCCACTGTCACCAGTGCATGTCCGTTATGCCACGTATGTACACGCATTGCTGCATGAGTGGGAGTACATGTCTGGCATTTGGTGCATGAGCAAATGGAGCACACCCCATCACAACTTGTGCACAGATGGACAGGCACATCACATGCACTACAGGTACCAGAATGTATTCCACCTATGCCACAGGAATCCATGCGAATGGGGACTCGGAAGCACCAGCACCATTGCTAACGATGCCAAAGCTTCCATGGCATCTCTGACTGTCGAGGACACTGCACCTGGCAGGGTAAGACCTGTCGGGGGCAGCGGCACTGGCAGGCAAAGTCGTAGTGTTGCAGTCCAAAAACAAGAGTGCCAGTAAGCTTACCGGCACTCTTGTAGCTAGACCACCACACTCGGAATGAGACTTGCTGTGAGGTGCCTTGTCATGAGGTTGGAAATGGAGCCTGCATGGATGACAGGGCATGTGACTTGGTTTGCACCATTTTGACAAGGTGGGGAGGGGAGGCAATGATACTTCTGGCTCTGATTTGAGTGATGTGGGCTGTGATATAGCCATTTCAGTGCAGTAGTAGTATGGGGGGGCAGGGTGGGCGGGTGTGGGGTTTATATTGGGGCTTTGTGTACTCACCGGCCTCAACGGGTTTCCCGGCTCCGGCCTCTGCAGCATGTACTCCTTCGATCGCCTCTGTTTGCAGCACCCTGCTGCACTTCTCCTCCCAATGCAGATCGGGGAGGATGGTCCACCACCTGTGCCCATGTGGTGTGCGGACACAAGGTTTCTGACCCTCATGCAAATGTCATCCCACTGCTTTACTGGGAGTGGGGTCGTCCCTACTGCTGACACCTTAAGTGCCACTTCCTCCCAGATCACCTTCGTCCTCTTCTGTGTTCTGCGACACTGGTCTGTTGAGAACAGGTCCACAGCATGCTGGACTATGGTGTCTGTCAGCATGTTTCGCTCCACATCTCAGAAGCGCGGCTTGCGCTGGCGGGTCTCAGGGTTGCAAAACGTCATATTGTGGGATGTGATTCAGCAGTCAGGAGGAGTGGATGGCTACTGGGACCTGCCGATTGGAATGTATTGTGATTTTAAAGATGGCCGCCGGCCAGTTTCCTGTTCCGGCAATCACTTTATTTCTGGTCACAGTGCTTCTGGAAACGGTGTTTCCGGTACCGCTGTGTCCGGCATGCACATGTCGGAAACGGGGCATCGGCTCCCTTGGTTGCCATGCAGCTGAATTTTGGCCTTTCCATTTGTGTTTCCATGATGCCGGACCCACCGTTTCTGCCATTCCGGAATGCACGCCTCCGACAAGGCCTAATGCACTCTTGATTCTGGCGCTATGCGTTGCCGTAAACGGTGGAACCACCATCACGGAAACACAGTTTCTTTCCCGCTGAACTCGTAATGAGGCCCACTGTGTACCTGTATTTCACTTTATCTAAAAAATACACTTGCATTTCTATGCCGTTGGTCATTGAAAACCAGGCCCATGTTCATTCTGTTCCAATTCTATAAGCAGGAAGCAGGTGTGATCATCACATTCAAACCATAGGTGCATCCACAAGATATCCATTCCAATCTTACAAACCTCCCAAACCCACTGCAGAATGGTATTAAAATCAATCAACTGTTAAGTAGAACAACTCTGTTTCCAGGTTTTGAAAATCATTCCAGAACAACCAAGAACTTAAATTGGAAGAAAAGGAATTGTATTCAGTACACTTTTCACAGAAACAGCAACCTAAAAATGTAAACAAATCTATAGACTTGGTTTTGTGTTCCTATATCAATTTGATGTCATAGAGAAGACAGTGGGCCTCATTACGAGTCTGGCGGTAACCGAGGCGGTAAAACCGCCTGGTTACTGCCGGACTCGTATTACCATTCCGCCTCCGTGACTCCCGGAAATACCAGGGCATTACAACCCCGGTGTCCCGGGAATTCCAGAGGCGGAATGTTGTTAATCCCGATTCCCATTGAGTCCCATAGGACTCAATGGGAACGGGGATCATGGAAACACCAGCACCATCTCGTGATGGAAGTGTCGGAAGCGGCCTCTGTTGCTGGTGTACGTTGAAAGAGTACTGAGGTGCGGCTTGACACGTAATCACACGCACAGAGGTTCTGTCCTCTGATCGTGGATCACTGATCGCTCCGGTACGCGTCGGAACGAGAGAGAGAAGCGAGGGGAGCAGAGTTGCGTACGGCAGCTTTGTGCACCTGGCCCGCCCTGCCTGCCCTGCCTGCCTGAAGAGGATTCTCCCCTGTTTGCACGTGTGGTGGAGTAACTGGCATTGTCCATCTTTGGCAGACGGCAAAGGGGAAAGCCTGAAGCTTGATGCTGGGCTATTAGTACCTCTGGGGATGTGAAGTGCTGGAGAGGTGTGCAGCGAGCGGGAAAGGTTGCAAGCACAACAAGCACTGCACATAGTAGGCTGGCCTAATAGTAAGCTTTTGTGAGCTGAGGCGGCCTCCTGTATTGTAGTGCCTGCACGTGGCAGTGAGGTGCGGCGTGAGTCGCATGACCCGCTTTACGGCACTCCCTGCCCCCTGATCTTAAGCTGTGAGATAAGGGGAGAGTAAAGGGGGGCAGTCCTTCCACCTTATTGGCACGTAGAACTTGACTTGGATGTACCGGTCATAAGCACTTCATTAGTGTATTCTAAATATATGAAAGGTGCTTAAGCCTTTAAAGTGACTGCATAGCTTTGGTCTACTCTTTACAGCTCTGTGCTTTTTATATACCATCTACTTGGGGCTGAGTCTGAGGAGAACTGGACTCAGTAAATACGCCCCGGAGACTGTGGGCTACTTGCCTTTGATCCGGGGCGTTTGAACATAGGCACTGTGTGAACAAGTCCAGGACTATATCCTACACTTAAGCCTTATTTTATCCTGACAAGTAAACATTTGGCTGATAGTGTGTGAATAACTTGCGGAAAATTAAGTCTCAACCTATAAAGGAGTGCAAGGAGACCAGTATGAAGGGTACTAAATCCAAGAAGAATGCAAAACACTCTAAACCGGTGGTGCATGGTGCCATCACAGAGTTCTTTCCCGTGAATCCTCCTTCTGAAATAAATTCCACTATCATGGAGGATATTGCCACCCCCGGTCCAAGTAGCAGCATATCTCTAAATACCACCAATTTTGACGACATTGGCAAGAATTCCCTCTTAGACCTCTGTTCGAATATACAGAGAGGAATGTCGTCACAAACACCTCAGATGGAAACTAGTAGCAGAATGCCTTTGAATGAAAACACCACAAGCACTCCTCCTGGTATGCATAATTCTGCTGGAAGCAATGACCGCCTGTCTGCTTCTCCTAATTTAGCAATGGCATCTATGGAGGATGTGCCCGAACAAGAGGCTGAGGATAACATCTGTCTGCACCCGGGCTCAACTGAGATAGCTGAGCTTCAATCATCGGTTGTTGCCATTCAATTTGCGCTTAAGATGCTTTTGCAAATGTCAGGTCGTATCCTGACAAATACCAATACCCTCACTAGGGCATTAGATCTGAAGAATCTCTCTCGTGAGGAAGCGGAAGTTAATCTATCTACTGCTTTGCATGTAGCCGAGGGGATTGAAGATCAGGAAAACATGGTAGAGGTGGCAGCAAAGCCTTCTACATCTCTCATGAGTGTTGTAGTTGAGGATGTAATATCGGAGTTTGAAGATGATCACGAGTCAGTACAAAGCCCTTTGCCCCCCCCTTCACGGAAACAACGCAGACTGGCAAAGAAGGCGCTTAAAAATAAGAAATCTAAAATAAGTGCCCCTCCTCCGATTGTCGGGCCACGGTCTGCCCCAGATACACGCTCAAAAAAAGCCAGGAAAAGACTTGCGAGAGCGGCTGCACGGGCATCAAGGAATAAAGGGCTTGTTACAGACTGGCTTGTGCCAGAAAAGAAGTCGGAAGAGAAGTCCATCTGCCTGGACTAAGATGAAGGTTCTGTGGTGGATTTGGAGCACGGCCCCGTACTGAGTCTGTCTATATGCCCAGAGCAATCCCTCGCGTCAGCCATGGAGGGAGAATCATCTGTCCCTGTATTGCTTGACCAGAAGAGCGTAATCAGGGACACTAATGAGAATCGCATTTGCTTTATCAAGAATTTATACTTGAGTGGCAAAAATTCCTGGCTGGCGCGCTCTGAATTGCTAATGAGACTCTATTGTAGCCCCCAACTTCGTGTCTTAAAATATGACAATTTCCTGTTTGTTGAACCTCTGAATGGTCGTAATTCCCATGTCTCTGCTTTACATTGCACCTTTTTATCTACAGCAAGATTGATTAGGAAATATAAAGAGGAACTGAGAGCAGTGGACATTGATATTGATGTGGACCCGTATGAGAATATCTGCTCTGAATCAGAGTCCATGGTCATTCCTGTCTCCAAATCGAACTGTTCTAAGCCTGTTCTAAGGAAAACCTTGCCTTGATTGAATTACAACATGTTCTTAAGTCACGTTTGAAAGCCCTCTCGAGATCTCTACAGGACCGTTGATGTTTTTCATTTCTTACCTGGAACTGTCAAGGCTTTTCTCATCTCTTGTGGACGGGGGGCTCTGTAGACCTATTGTCGAATCATAGTTGCATTTGTCTTCAAGAGACCTGGTCATTGGACCCTCTACTGCTAGATGGTTATGCTATATATCAATCATCTGCTAAACGGGGCAGTAAGGGTCCTCCATATGGGGGCATACTCACAGGGGTGGTTAACACAGTCATATCACGAAGGATTCAGTGTGGGTCAGAGGACCATCTTGTGGCGGTAGAGGTGGAGTAACAAGAGGAGGGTGGCCTATGTAGGTTTCTTCTCATTAATTTGTATAACCCTCCGGGAGCGGTAGTGAGAGAACTCTTACAAGAGACATTACAAGACCTACTCTCCTCTTGGTCCCTGAGGCCTGGTAATATTGCGGTGGTTGTGATGGGGGATTTTAATTGCCATATGACAGGTGATGCACTGCTATCTTCAAATGCTAATCTTAGTGCAAATTGTCTAATGACTCATGGAAAAGGGGAGACTGAGGGATTGGGCTGGCTTCAATTGTTCGATGACTGGGACCTTACGATGATCAATGGCTGTACTTCTGGAGACAGGCCTGGGAAGCACACGTGGTCAAATGGAACATCATTTAGCACTCTGGACTACATATTTATGTGTCCTGTGATGCAGCTTAGAGTCGTTGATATGAATGTGACCGCGAATAATTGGAGCGATCATGCGTCGCTTCACTGTTCACTCCGCCTCCCAATCCCTCTCACTGCTCAATCGAATATTGGCAGTATTAAAACCAATGGTGCAGGATCAAGAATAGTTTGGTCTGAAAAGAATATAAGATCAGCCACAGAAGCTCTTAACCCCACAGCAGCAGAGGGTCTCCCTGACTCCAATCTCATGACCATAAATGAAATAGAAGATTGGATCCTGGGATTCTCAGGCAAACACGCCACAGCTAAAATGGGGTATATGATAAGAACTGAGGGCATTAAATCTCCCTGTAATAAGGGAATTTTGGAAGCCAAGAGAGGGCTGAGGGCAGAGATCTGGGGCCTTAAGACCCAGAGCCTGGCGGGAGTCCTCTACTGCGAGAAACATAAAAAGAGTAGAGAGGAACAATATATATCAAAGGCTAGTGCAGACTATCTGTTCTAGGAACTCTCGCAGTATTTGGACACTCCTAAATGAGAACAGAGTGAAGGTCAAAGGACCATTAGCCAACCCTATTGGTGAGGAGGTATGGGTAAAATTCCTATTAGGCCGTAATACAGGGGAGATGGAGTATTCTAGTATATCCCGAATATGGCCCCTACCCTTCCTCCTTTTGATGTTTCAGCAGAGGCCATCCTGACTAAGATAAGCACTCTTACGTCTTCGAGAGCCCCTGGCCCTAACGGGCTGGCTAATGTAGCAATTAAGAACACCCCTGTATTTTGGGCCGATCTACTCTCCCTTCTTTTCAAAAAGATCTTAGCACAGGGGATAATTCCCCCAACCTGGCAAACATCCATCCTCATTCCTGTCTTTAAAAAGGGCAGTCGTACTGACCCGAATAACTAAAGGCTTCTTTCTATGCTTGACAGCACAGGGAAACTTTTCACCTCACTATTATTAAGTGAAATGCAGAAATGGGTAGAAGAGGCTAATATACTTAGCAGATTCCAGTGCGGTTTTTCGACGGGACTTCTCCACCGCACATAATCTACTGGTGATGGACATACTTCGCACACGTGCGCTTAGCAAGGGGAAGCCCCCACTATATGCTCTGTATATTGATTTCAAGGCAGCCTTCGACTCTATTCCTAGAGCGAGATTATGGGCTAAACTTGAAACAATGGGTTGCCCTATAGGTCTCTTATACTATCTGAGACTCTTGCACCAGAACACCTCTGCCCGTCTTAGATTAAATCACGAAGGCAGTATGACCAATAATGTGATCCAAAAAAGGGGAGTAAAACAGGGATGTATTACAGCACCCCTCATTTATAATCTGTATGTGTACGTCATCCCTGCAGTGTTAGCTGAGGCCCACAATTGCCCTCCTAAAATTGGTGAGGTACCGTGTGTAGTCCTGGCCTATGCAGATGACCTGGTCGTATTTGATACCACCATAAGTGGACTACGACGCTCCGCTTCCACCCTATGGGACTATGCTAGGATTAACGTCTTGACAATTAACCTAGAGAAGACCAAGGTGATTAGATTTACCAGGAAGAGAGCATCCCGAGTGAACCTTATGGTGCATCAAAATGACATACAGTAGGCTCCCTCTTACCGGTATCTTGGAGTGGATATTGAGCCCTATGGCGACTACCTACACTGTAGACAAGGACGTATAACCAGGGCCATGCAAGCTACTGCTCTTATATCTGCAATCACTAATAAACAGGGTGGCTTTACTCTGTGGGGGACACAACACTTATATATTCAAGTGTTTGCCCCCATGATCCCATATGGCCTTGAGTCCCTTCTCTCCTTTGATCTAGCATGGCTGCCAGTGATGGAAGGCAAATTTTGGCGCCGGATACTGGGGTTGACCCCGGGAGTTCCGATGGCCCTGATTAGACTTGAATTGGGCCTCCCTTCACTGAAAGCCTTGGTGCTAAAAAGGAGGGCAGGGTTCTATCTCAAGATGAGTAGCTGTCTCACCAATTCCTTATTGTCTGTGATTCATCAGGAAGTGTCTAAAAAACATACCACGTCACCCCTACTAAAAGTCATGACAAAATTCTTTGTAGACGTAGGCTGGACATTTACGAGGGCAAACTTCCACCTTCACCAAGGAAGTTTCAAACGCACTTGGGAAAAAGGTGGATTTATGGGATTGGCTTGAGAATTTCTCACATCTGAGCACACTAAAGACCTACCAATTTGTAAAATACAGATTATATACTTTTATGAAACCGCAAGCATATCTGTATCTTTGCCCTACTAAAAGGCTCATCTTGTTTAGACTTGAACAACTGCCCACGTTGAGCAACCTGGGAGCCAGGGACAATATTCTGGCCAGAGAGCGAATATGTCGCCTGCGCAAATTCCCAGACCATATGGAGACAGCCAAACATCTCCTAACTGAATGTCAGATATTAAACCCCACAATATTATTACATCTTGGTGAATTTGTACATAACCCTTTAACCATCTGTGAAACATCATTTTGGCTTTATTGCACTAACACCTGCAATATGCACCTGTTCATTGCACTGTATAATGTCTGGCAACAGATCGAAGTAAGTCTGGGCTCCCTGATGTAACCAGTTGTGAATGATAGATGTAAGAATATACACCTCACCTTGAGTGGGAATAGGTCTATTGCCAAATTTGATTTCATTTGTCACATGATTCTGAGATAAGGAGCCTTTTGGAATGATGCTCCTTTTATGTGTTGTTAAGAACATATAGAACTCTGAGAAAGGATAGTAATACGCTTGCATTTTAACATGATTTATTTTTATTATTCTTTTGTTTATCTAAATGTATTTAATGAACTTTAGTTTCTGTTGTCACTTTGTCGGTATAGTACACTTGTTGCTGATTTGTTTTGTTGGAATTGATATTAATGTATGTAATTTGTATTATGTGTAAAGTTTGAATTTATTTTCAATCTATATCACATTAAAGAATTTACTAGATTTACTAAATTGAGTCCCGTAGGACTCAATGGGAAGGGGGATCATGGAAACACTGGCACCATCTCGTGATGGTGCTGGTGTTTCCACGTCCGCCTGCAGGCGGGCGGTGTTAAACCTGCCAGGTCAGACCTGGCGGGTTTGACGCCTCCGCCTGCAGGAGTTGTGATCGCCTGGCATGGAAACAACGGTGGCAGCGGGTTTACTGCCACCGTTGTTTCGATACCGGGCGATTTGTGATGAGGCCCAGTGTAAACCTGTGTAACTTTCTGAATTCTTTCAGATAACACTGGGGTTATGCATGGGCCTGTGATTTGTTTTTTTTAATTTAATTTTGTTAATTCAGGTATAGTTTTCACTGGTGGGTTTTTTATCACCTCTTTTTTATCACGTGTAGGGATGAGCCACAATCCATCCACATTGTTCCTAAGTTTTCATAGAAGAAGAAAAGCCCAAATGCGTCACAAACCGGCCAACAACACATGGTATTCGCGGCATGGGAAATGTATAATGATTTCATTTTTTCTCACTCTTTGGTGTTTCTAAAAGGGCCACAACAAATGAACACATTAACGAAAGACTTCATTGATTCCAAATATGGAGTGCTAGGGTGGAATCAAACGTTGGGTGCACTTTTCCCACTACCGCACCCGACCACCAGAGGCTTTGCAAACCATATGAAGGGGACATATACAACCAGATAAGCGTGGGTCATGTTTCAGCCCACAATGCAAATTCACAGTGTGAAATGTCAAGAAGGACAAGCATTGGTGGCATGTGGCCACGTGCACTGTGTAAGCAAGCTCTGTACCAAGGGAAGGTTCTGATGGTCTTGGGTATCTCATCGCTAAGGGCCCGCAAAGCACGTATCTGGGTACAGAATCATATTACATAATCAGCGGCAATCCCCCACACAGCAGTCACCGACCAGCATATTCCCAATCACTATTCCTAGATGGCACTTCTGGAGTTGCATGGCCAGGTAGCTCTTTTCATCCAGATGGAATTCTGAGGGCGGAAGCAGCACCAGAGGATTGTGTCTCTGGAAGTCATATCACAGTAAAGTCATTTATTTTGGTTAACCTCTGTCTTTCTTCTTGAGGGGCCACAAGGCACATCAACATTTCAGCTTTTTATGATATCAGAATGCCTGACTTGCCCTGATTGTACTGTAAACGTGTCCTGGGGACAATTGGCAGCCTCCCGTTGTACAGGCAAAAGGAACTGGGTCCTGGAAATCCCCTGCTCCAAGAATGGAAGGCCCAGCCATAGAGCAAAGCTCAACTGTCTTTATTACGCATTCAAATGACAGGGATTGCAGCATGAACAAAGTAACATTCGCTTTACACAAATCGCAAAATGCAGTTAAATCCCAGAAAACCTAACATGAGACGGGATGGGTTAGTAAGGTTAGCTACATAAACCTTTCTATAGGTGTTAGTGCACCCATTCAGTAACCATATCTGGTGGCTCCTCCCGAGACCACCTCCAAAAGTATCAAATACAAAGTTACAGGTTAGTGAAAGGTGGTTGGTGTGATGCTGGAAATGCCTCAGAGGGACAGGGCCTCCGTATCCTTGTCCTTTACTGCGTTTTATCGCGTGTTCTGTCGTGTTTTCCGCGCAGGAGTTCAGGTGGGACTCCTGGCGGTGCAGCTCTCTCTTTTGGTTTGGTGAACAGACCCATGGGATACCCTTACGGCACCCATGGGTGGGGGGGTACAACCCTGTGCCCCTAGTGTATGTTTTTGGGCACCTGTGGGTGACCCACAGAGCAGGGTATGGGCTGGTGGCAGCAACATGCTGAATTTGACAGGTGCCCTGAGTATCCTCCATTTTGGGATACCCAGGCCCTGCCATTGGGATCAGTTAATTCCTGATAGGAAACAAGATGGCCCCCGTGGCCTCTTGCTTTCTATTGCCTATTACCTTGTTTTCCCAAAGTCCTGGGAAGCCCTGACTCTGTCCCTTCCCCCTGACTGGCTGTTGGGTGGAAGTTCCATATATGGTGTTGTTTTGAAGGCCCGGCCAGACCAGCTGGAGCCTTCCCTGTGACTGTATGTTGTGGGTACCTCCTGTGGGTGGGACCTGGGTGAATGGAGTGTGTGACCAATATGCACTTCTTGTTGTGGTTGTCTGGTTTCTGGCATGAGAGACAAAGACTGAGACAGCCCTGCCCGAAACTGGCCTGAATGCAGTGTGTAGTGTTGAATGGCTCGGTACTTGTCCCAATACACATAACTTGTTGTGAGTGTCTGAGAGGGAGGAGGATGGCCTGAATGCACTGTGTGCCTGATTGGCTGACTGACTGCATGAATGCCGTAGTCGTGATTGGATGCTTGAGTGTGACCCAGCGGAATGAATGGGAGATCAACAATATATCTGGGGACCTCTCACTGCTAGGAATCGTGTTCAGAAGCTGAAGTCCACTACGACGAGTAACTGGAGTAACTGAAGCTTGATCTTGAAGCCCTGCTGGACGAGAAGAATTGCTGTTGCTCTCCTTCACAATCTGAAAGCTGCTGTGCCTTCAAGGACTGACACAGAGAGGACCTGGTAAGGCGCCCTCTTCCCGAGCTACGAGGGACCATCGTGCACAGCTGATCTTTGCCAACGCTCCCTGGTAGACAGACCTTCGACAGGCTGCCGACCCGACACAGGGATTGCGATGGAACTCCAAGAGAAGCGCCCGGACCGTTGTCCGCTACCGTCGACGACCGCCATCGTCGACCGAAGCCGCTGTGCTCCCGTTTGCCTAAGAACTTTCATCTGATCAACGGATGCTCTCGTCTGCATCGTAACCCGCTTTTATCCGGCTGGAGAAGGCCCGACCGTCGATGCGCCGAGGAGCATCCACAGGTGGGTTTCCCGCCACCTAAAGACCACAGAGAAGCCGACGACTCGACGCCCTTGCTGGGCCACAGTTCTTCATCATCTCTTTGCGGTGCAGAACTAGTATCACCGAGGTGCCTCGCACGCCTCTTCCTTGCAGGACGCTAACGCTCTGTTGGCGACGAGCACCGCTCGGATTGAAGCTGCCGCCTCATCGACACTGTTCTACCTTGTTCACTGGTGGACGTTCGACGACCCGTGACTCTTGCTTTAAAGGGAGGACACTCAAGAACGGTCGTAGATTCCCCGTCACCGAACGCCAAGTTCTCGTCGCCTCTCGACGATCCGTGACTCCTGCTTTAAAGGGGGTCACTCAAGAAGGATCGGTCGACTCATCTTCGGAGAACTCTACTCCACCAGGTACATTGGGGGGGTAAAACCTTGATAGGAGGAAATAAGACTATTGTTTCAACCATCTTACGCTCCTGCCTATCTCTATTGCTGGTTTCCTCGTTATTGATCTGTGTGACATTTTAACTGTACAGTTGATGCACTTTAATGAGATTCGATAACCTTGGTGGTACCACTTTAGAATTGTATATATTTATCATTATTGACTTCCGAGTACAAAGTGCGTTATTATGATAAGTGTACATAACCTTGAATATTGATTATATAAAGACTGTGTTCTAACCAATACAGTGTGTGGACATTCCTTTGTGGGAGTTCGGGGACTACACTGTACTTAAGAACCAGCCCGCACAACCTCCTGAGAAGCTAGGCCTTGATTGCTCGTCCATTGCTACCAAATAGAGAATCTTAGCTGGGGTCCTCTGTGCCTCTCCTCTACCATATAGAGAGCGGAAGTACAGACGCCCCCACCGGTCTTGACAAGCTGGTGGCAGCGGTGGGATGCTTATGGTTTTAAGAATCAGTGTATAACCGTGCCACTTACAAAATATCCGCACTTTATTAGATTAAGGTTTGGTTGTGTACAAAATAACTGCATTACAAGCAATGGAGCCCATTGCAAATGGTAAATTGACTCGGATGAGCTTAGAGGCTCTCCAGAGTGCTTGTGAAGCCAGGGAGTTAGACTTTGTGGATAAGTCTAGGGCTGAGCTAATAGCTGCCCTGGTGGACTACCAGACTGATGGAGAAACTCTTGATGAGGGGGGGAATGCAACCAATGAGGACTCTGCCCCTGGGGTTTCTGCTGAATCTGTTTCTGGGAATGCCACCATTCCTGCTGCCTCTGTTCCAAACCCCAGCAATTCCATAGAACTTGAGTTATTAAGGATGAAATTGGAAATTGGCCTTTGAATACCGCAAGTTGGAGGTAGAAGCTGAGCTTAAGAAAGAGGAGCTGGCACAGCAAGTGGAACTCAAGAATAGGGATCTCGAACTCAAAGACAAGGACACTGAATGTCAGAGAATCCAGCTAGAGAAAGCTAGAGTGGAGATTTCAGCGAAACCCAATGAGAGTGTCAGGACCCCAGCCACCAAGTTTTTGAAAGATTTGGTTGGTGTGTTTGTGGAGGGTTCTGATATCCTCCAATGGATTGAAGCATTTGAAATGCCTTGTGCAATTCATGATGTTGACAAAAGAGATTGGGCTAAGTGTTTGTTAAGCAGAGTGCCTCAGACTGGGTATGACTGTATTCTGAAGCTGAGTGTGGAAGAAAGGGGTCAGTATGAGTGTATGAAATCTGCTTTGTTTGCCAAGTTTGGCAAGACACCTGCCCAATACCTTAAAAGGTTCAGGGAATTTAAGAAAAGAGAGAATGTGTCTTGGGTTGACTGGGTGAGTGCTGCGCACATGAACATGATGGGGTGGATTGATGGTTACAAAGTGAAAACTTTTGCTGAATTGTCCCACCTGTTGTTTTTTGAGCATTTTTCTGAAGCCTGTTCACCAGAGCTGCGTCAGTATGTTGCTGACCAGAACATTTTGGACCCCTTTAAGCTGGCTAGATTAGCTAACAAGTGGGTCTCCCACCGGGTGTCCCCTAAGGACTCCAGTGGGAAGGACAAGGACAAAGAAAAGGGAGCCTCTCAGAAAGCTGAGGAGTCCCAAAAGCAGTCACAGTCAGGTAAACCTAAATCCTCCTCTCCTAAGACCCAAAAATCTAGTGGGGATAAGTCATCTGTGAGTGGGAATAAGAGTAGTGGTCCACCTGCTGCCAAGCAGGCTCCCAGTGGTTCCGGTACCATACCCCGTTCTCCTGGCACTTGTTGGGATTGTGGGGCTCTGGATCACAAGAGGGGTGACTTGGAGTACAGGCTGTCAGCCTGACCTACCCTTACCCCATGACTGAGGTGGAGGCCACTGTCCTCCCCTCCTCTACAGGGATCACATTTGGTGCTCCTGTAGAGATTTCCTTAGTGTCCCTTGGGGCCTGGGACCAGTACGCGGAGGTACTGGCGACTATCCCACAGAACACCTGTAGATTTTTGAGAAGTGTCCTCTTGAATGGCCAGCCTTCTACTGGTTTGAGAGACACTGGGGCAAGCATGACAGTGGTGGACAGGACCCTGCTCAAGCCAGAGGACTATGTAGGTGCTCCTCTGAGAACCACCAGGTTAGC
Source organism: Ambystoma mexicanum (assembly GCF_040938575.1). Taxonomy (NCBI): domain Eukaryota; kingdom Metazoa; phylum Chordata; class Amphibia; order Caudata; family Ambystomatidae; genus Ambystoma; species Ambystoma mexicanum. The sequence goes on along the minus strand of NC_090923.1, from coordinate 29,262,799 downwards.
TGGTGGGCCTCCCAAATTATCGCCTGTAGCGTTAGTCACACTCATAATTGGAGACAAGACAGCAAAGCTTCCTGTCCTGGTTCAGGACAATGTCCCTGCTAACATTCTGTTAGGTAATGATCTAGTAGAGTTGGGGTTGATCTCGGATGGTCTTCCCATGACTGCTGCTGCAGTCACCAGGTCACAGGTGACACCGGGTCTGGCTGTGAGTCAGGTACCCGAGCCAAAGGCGAGGCCTAAGGCAAGACAAAGGAAGAGCAAGAAGGCCACCTCTGTGCAAGGGGCTCCTTCTCTTCCTGCTGTTCCTACAGCAGCCATTGGGATCCATGCTCCAGACGGGCTGGGTCCAGTGGTAAACCTCGTCTCAACTCCTGTGGGAGAAGAGCCAGAAGACTCTCCTGTGGGAGAGGTTCTCAACCCGGAGGATCATCCCGACCTTTAATGCTTCTTAGCTGAAGGGGGACCCTCCCGGGCAGACTTCTGTAAGGGACAGAGAGAGTGCCACTCTCTCGAGGGTCTGAGGAAACAGGCCCTGTCCCAGGCACAAGTAGAAGTGCCTAGGATGTTCTGAATCTATTGGGAGGGTGAGCTCCTTGTTAGTGAGCCCACTAAGCATGAACCTGGCGCCCTCAAGAGGTTGGTGTTACCCCAGGTTTACAGGCCCTTCCTACTGCAGTTGGTGCATGAGGTGCCCTTAGCTGGTCATCTTGGGACCAAGAAGACTAAGCAGAGGCTCTCTGCCCATTTCTACTGGCCACGGATGGGAGTAGAGGTGGAGTCCCACTGCAGGACCTGCCCCACTTGTCAGTTATCTGGCAAGACTGGAGGCAGGGTCATTGCCCCACTGCAGCCATTGCCAGTGGTTGGCACACCATTTGAGAGGGTGGGCATCGACATTGTCGGTCCCCATGACCCTCCCACTTCAGGTGGACATCGGTTCATCCTGGTCTTGGTAGATCATGCCACAAGGGACCCTGAGGCTATACCCCTTCGGACTGTTACAGCCAAGGTGGTTGCTAGGGCTCTCCTGGGCATTTTCACCCATGTTGGATTCCCCAAGGAGGTTGTCTCTGACAGAGGATCCAACTTCATGTCTAGTTACATGAAGACCATGTGGAAAGAGTGTGGGGTAACCTACAAGTTCTCCACCTCTTACCACCCCAGACCAATGGTCTGGTTGAGAGATTTAACAAAACTCTCAAGGGCATTCTAGGTGCTTTGGAAGAGCCCCTAAGGAGGAAATGGGATCTCCTCCTGCCATGCCCGCTGTTTGCTTACAGAGAGGTGCCTCAAGAGGGTGTTGGTTTCAGCCCCTTTGAGTTACTCTTTGGACATCCCGTGAGGGGGCCCCTCGCCTTGATCAGAGAAGGCTTGGAAGCCACCCCTCCAGGTCCCGCCAAGCAAGTGGGGGACTATGTGTTAGGCCTCAGAAGGAGGATGACACAGATGATGGGTCAGGCAACAGCTAATCTCAAGGCCAGCCAGGAATTAAATAAGTACTGGCATGACCTTAGAGCCTCGCAAGTGGATTGGACTCCGGGACAGGAAATCCTGGTGATGGAGCCTCCCAAGCCTAGAGCTTTGGCAGACAAGTGGACTGGACCCTTCAGGATCATCTCCAAGATGGGCGAAGTAAATTATCTGTTGACATGGGAATTCCATGTTAACAGGCTGAGGCCTTTCCACAGGCGAGCAGAGGTCTCATGTCTCTTGCTAACTTCCGAGCAAGAAGAGGATGAGAGTGAGCCCCTTCCTGATTTGCTGCATAGCAACCCTCAGGATGGCTCCGTGGAGGGGGTACATCTCTCTCCAGATCTGACAGCAGAGCAGCAGAGGGCCTGCAGGGCTTTACTTCGGCAGTATGCCTCTCTGTTTTCCCTGACACCAGGCCTTACACCTTGGTGTAGGCACGAAATTGACACTGGTGACAGTGTGCCTGTCAAAAGCAGGTGCTACCGTATGTCAGATACAATTAAGAACCACATCCAGGCTGAGGTCGCCAAGATGTTGGATCTGGGTATTATTGAACCCTCAACCAGTCCCTGGTCCAGTCCAGTGGTCCTTGTCCCCAATGCAAGTCCCCAGGCAGGTACCAAGTATTGGAGGTTCTGTGTGGACTACAGAGGAGTCAATGCCGTCACCAAAACTGACGCGCACCCATTGCCCTGGGCTGATGAGCTTGTGGACACCATAGGTGCTGCAAAATTTGTGAGCACCTTTGACCTTACCTCAGGCTATTGGCAAATAGCTCTGACGATCCATGCCAAGGAAAAGACGGCGTTCTCAACAGCAGAGGGACTCTATCAGTTTAGGGTCATGCCTTTTGGGTTGAAGAATGCCCCTGCCACCTTCCAGAGATTGGTCAACCATGCGCTCAGTGGGCTGGAAGCCTTTTGTGTGGCTTACTTAGACGACATTGCCGTCTACAGTTCCACCTGGGAAGAGCATTTGACACATCTGGATAAGGTGTTGCAGGCCTTGAAAAGGGCTAACCTCACTATCAAGGCCACCAAGTGCCAGATAGCTCAGAGGAAAGTCACCTATCTTGGTCATGAGGTACGAGGGGGTCAAATCCAACCTCTCCCCAGTAAGGTACAGGATGTACATGACTGGGAGACTCCCACTACTCAAACCCAGGTGAGAGCCTTTTTGGGCCTCACTGGGTATTATCGCAATTTCATGGCAGACTATGGAACCATAGCTGCACCCGTGACAGCTCTAACTTCACCCAAACAACCTAGGAAGGTTAATTGGACTGAAAACTGTCAGAAGGCCTTTGATGGCTTGAAAGAAAGTCTGTGTAGGGCACCTGTGTTGTGTGCGCCTGACTACAGCCGACCCTTTATCGTCCAGACGGATGCCTGCGACAACGGAATTGGAGCTGTCTTGTCCCAGTTAGATGACAAAGGGAGAGAACATCCTATCATATTCATCAGTAGACAACTCAAGGGTAGAGAACTTAGGTGGGCTACTGTTGAAAAGGAATGTTTTAGCATAGTTTGGAGCCTTAGGCGTTTTAGGCCCTACCTTACGGGGTCTACCTTCAAGGTCCAAACAGATCATAAGCCCCTCGAGTGGCTTATGCAGATGAAAGGTGAAAACCCGAAACAGCTCAGGTGGTCCATTAGCCTGCAAGGGCTAGACTTCACCATAGAGCACCGACTAGGGAAGAGTCACGATAATGCAGATGGCCTTTCCAGAAGGTATGTTGACCGTCTGGATAAGTGTTTCTATCCCGTGGGTGATTAGGCACCCTCCACCTCAGTCTGGGGGGGGCGACTGTGATGCTGGAAATGCATCGGGGGGACAGGGCCTCTGTTTCCTTGTGCTTTACTGCTTTTTATTGCGTGTTCTGTTGTGTTTTCCGCGCAGGAGTTCAGGTGGGACTCCTGGCGGTGCAGCTCTCTCTTTTGGTTTGGTGAACAGACCCATGGGATACCCTTACGGCACCCATGGGTGGGGGGGTACAACCCTGTGCCCCTAGTGTATGTTTTTGGGCACCTGTGGGTGACCCACAAAGCAGGGTATGGGCTGGTGGCAGCACCATGCTGAATTTGACAGGGGCCCTGAGTATCCTCCATTTTGGGATACCCAGGCCCTGCCATTGGGATCAGTTGATTCCTGATAGGAAACAAGATGGCCCCCGTGGCCTCTTGCTTTCTATTGCCTATTACCTTGTTTTCCCAAACTCCTGGGAAGCCCTGACTCTGTCCCTTCCCCCTGACTGGCTGTTGGGTCGAAGTTCCATATATGGTGTTGTTTTGAAGGCCCGACCAGACCAGCTGGAGCCTTCCCTGTGACTGTATGTTGTGGGTACCTCCTGTGGGTGGGACCTGGGTGAATGGAGTGTGTGACCAATATGCACTTCTTGTTGTGGTTGTCTGGTTTCTGGCATGAGAGACAAAGACTGAGACAGCCCTGCCCGAAACTGGCCTGAATGCAGTGTGTAGTGTTGAATGGCTCGGTACTTGTCCCAAAACACATAACTTGTTGTGAGTGTCTGAGAGGGAGGAGGATGGCCTGAATGCACTTTGTGCCTGATTGGCTGACTGACTGCATGAATGCCGTAGTCGTGATTGGATGCTTGAGTGTGACCCAGCGGAATGAATGGGAGATCAACAGTATATCTGGGGACCTCTCACTGCTAGGAATCGTGTTCAGAAGATGAAGTCCACTACGACGAGTAACTGGAGTAACTGAAGCTTGATCTTAAAGCCCTGCTGGACGAGAAGAATTGCTGTTGCTCTCCTTCACAATCTGAAAGCAGCTGTGCCTGTAACGCTCACCTGGTTCCCACGGAGGCGCGGCGTCGAAGGCGCAGAACTCTGAAGATGGACAGGAAGGGCCCCTCTATTCTGGCTTCCCTGGCTCGTTGGATACCCTCCTGTGCGTGAAAAGGGAGTATTACCAACTGTGGAACAATGCTCAAGCCTCCCACTCCCTTCCAACCCTCCACGATACCTCCTCCACGATTTCCCGTGAAGCCTCACCTTAGGGTTTGGAAGGATGAGCTCTCCATCCTGCTTCTGATGCAGGGTCGCGTTGAAACCCAGTTACTTCACTGGATTGAGGATTGATGGGAGTTCAGGTATGCTTGACTGTTCAGGTAAGGCGCTGTAAAAGTTCTGTTCAAAAGTTCAAGCTTAATAATAATGTTCGTTGTCTAATTGCAGCAAGCGCTAATGCTTATGTCTTTTTCCCCTTAGGGGCCGGGGTTCGGAGTGCCGGAGATATGGCGCCGACCCGAAGTGAAACAGTTCAGGATGAGCGCTCAGGTAATGTCTTTGCATTTGCTCATTCAATGTCTTTGTCTTTTTTCCCCATTGGGGCCGGGGTCCGGAGATGCCAGGAAGCGGCAGGACCCGAAATGCAGTGGGAATAATCCAACAGGTAAGACTTAAAAGGAAACTGAGCTTTCCTTATTCCTTTTCTCCCTCTCACCTTTGTTCTTGTCTTTTTTCCTCTAGGCGCCGGGGCGTAGCTGAATCCGGAAGATCGCTGCTGAAGATGGAAGCGCCTTGCAAAGGTGAGTAAAATGCAGCGCTGCAGCGATCGAAACGAAATGCCTTTAAAATGATGTCTTCCTTTTCAGGGCCGTTGGAGAAATGACTCCGGGATGCAGGATTTAGCAGGTAAGGGCTTTTCTTCTCCTATTCTCTTCCTTTCTCCCCTTGCAGGTGTTCCATGGTGCTGGCAGGCGTGGCTGAAGTCAGGATGCAGGAGCTGATACGGTGAGCGTCCAGCTGCTAGGTGCAGAACAACGCGAAGCATGTGTGGCTGTTCGGGTGGGGTTTAAATACCCTTGGAAGAAGTTCCTGGTATGTATCCTTCCACCAATCAGGTATGTATCCTTCCCCGACCACACCCGGGTGGTGAAGTAGTCCTACAGGTTAAGTAGTCCCATTCAGGCCTCAAGAGGGCCTGGATGAAGCAGCAAGGTCTGCATCAGGTAAGTGTGCACCCAAGCACTTAAACACATATCCTCTTCTATGAGCCTGGCGCCTAAGGTGCCAGGACTGGGGTCCGCTATGAGCCTGGTGCCTAAGGCGCCAGGACTGAGTCCAAAGGGCCCCGACTTGGGCCCGCTGAGACTTCCCTGGGGAAAATGATGTCTGCCTCTGGGGTTGCTGGGCCCGGCCTGGCTCCTTAGAGGTAGGCATCATGACAGTGCCTTCAAGGTCTGAGCCAGAGAGGACCTGGTAAGGCGCCCTCTTCCCGAGCTACGAGGGACCATTGTGCACATCTGATCTTTGCCAACGCTCCCTGGTAGACAGACCTTCGACAGGCTGCTGACCCGACACGGGGATTGCGGCGGAACTCCAAGGAGAAGTGCCCGGACTGTTGTCCGATACCGTCGACGACCGCCGTCGTCGACCGGAGCCGCTGTGCTCCCGTTTGCCTAAGAACTTTCATCTGATCAACGGACGCTCTCATCTGCATCGTTGCCTGCTTTTATCCGGCTGGAGAAGGCCCGACCGTCGACGCGCCGAGGAGCATCCACCGGTGGGTTTCCCGCCACCTAAAGACTACAGAGACGCCGACGACTCGACGCCCTTGCTGGGCCACAGTTCTTCATCATCTCTTTGCGGTCCAGAACTAGTATCACTGAGGTGCCTCGCACACCTCTTCCTTGCAGGACGCCAACGCTCTGTTGTCGACAAGCACCGCTCGGATCGAAGCTGCCGCCTCATCGACGCTGTTCTACCTTGTTCACTGGCGGAAATTCAACGACCCGTGACTCCTGCTTTAAAGGGAGGGCACTCAAGAACGGGTGTCGATTCCCCGTCACCGAACGCCAAGTTCTCGTCGCCTCTCGACGATCCGTGACTCCTGCTTTAAAGGGGGTCACTCAAGAAGGATCGGTCGACGCATCTTCGGAGAACTCTACTCCACCAGGTACATTGGGGGGGGTAAAACCTTGATAGGAGGAAATAAGACTATTGTTTCAACCATTTTACGCTCCTGCCTATCTCTATTGCTGGTTTCCTCGTTATTTATCTGTGTGACATTTTAACCGTACAGATGATGCACTTTAATGAGATTCGATAACCTTGGTGGTACCACTTTAGAATTGTATGTATTTATCATTATGAACTTCCGAGTACAAAGTGCGTTATTATGATAAGTGTACATAACCTTGAATATTGATTATATAAAGACTGTGTTCTAACCAATACAGTTTGTGGACATTCCTTTGTGGGGGTTCGGGGACTACACTGTACTTAAGAACCAGCCCGCATCACCTCCTGAGAAGCTAGGCCTTGATTGCTCATCCATTGCTACCAAATAGAGAATCTTGGCTGGGGTCCTCTGTGCCTCTCCTCTACCATATAGAGAGCGGAAGTGCAGACACCCCCTACCAGTCTTTACAGTTGGCCAGTGCAATGTTGTAAACACTCATCCGAGAAGGTGAATAGGGATTGGATAGACAGGGTCTTCTCAGCCGTGGAGCCTTGGATAGGTACCAGGCCAAGCACAGCATTCAAGGTGGTGGGACAAATTCCAACAGTGCTGCGTGTTCCCAATAAGTTACCTTCTCCGATCTCCCAAGCCATGAGACAGAACATTTGTCTTTGAACCTATGCTACATTTGTATCTCCCAGTATTCAGCCTGGTGGGAGCAGCAATCTCTACCTAACTCGAATGAATAGGCACTGTCCAACATGTTCAGGTCACGTGTGCAGGGACCACGAAATGGCTCTCTCCTGCCTGTAATTGAGGATAGCCTGCTTTGACTTTGTGCAGGTACCCTATTGTTTCTGCTTATCTGGGAACTTTCCTTCCCACTGTGTCCATGGCTATTGGTGCACCGTAACTGTGTGTCATGCCCTCCGTCTGACCCACCAGTGATCCAAGGTCCCCCTCAGCCCGAATACACACCCCACTTACCTTCCGGGGCTCACGTTGGCGGTCCAGGCCGGCTCGCACACAGCTACTACAGCCGCTTCATGCTACCACTCCACAGTCACGACTGCGACCGTTCCTCCATTGGCAGTTGCCGTGGAGATTAGGCCATCAGAAGATCAAGATTGATTCCTTGCATCGTGCTGCTGGGTCTATCCGATCACGTGACCTGAACTCGCGATCACGTGACCTGAACTCGCGATCACATGATCAGGAAGCAAACAGTACTTAAGTAGTGGAGTGCTTCAGTACCGCGCTTCACAGCTGTTTTCTCGGAGACCCTGTCTGGCCTGAGATTCTTACCTTGTTTCACGATTGATCTTGGACCCGGCTAACTCTTCTCGGAACTCTTTGTGGATTACGTTATATCTGTACTTTACCGGCTTGGACTGATACACTTGGCTCTTGACCTCGGATCGTTGTCACAGACTTCTCTTCGGATCCCGCTTTATTCTGTCAGCTTGGACTGCTTCCCTTGGCTCTAGACCCTGGATTGTTGTCACAGACTTCTTGTGGATTACCCCTCTTCACAGAATCTGGAACATTATATGAACTACGACTCACCACCTTCATTGCCTACAATCTGGTTCAGTCCGGCCTACAGGTCTTCCCCAGGTGGGGTCTGGTGTGACTACCAGTAAGTGTCTCCTATTCGGGACCTTTGCCCACTTGAGCCCCGGAATCCCTACTTGTGTCAATTCCTGGTAAGATCCTTCCTGTTTTTTGGTTATCTGTGCATTACCCTGCTTGCTTGGTACTTAACGCTGTTTTCCTTCACAGCTTCCGTGGGGCTTCCAGTACTTCGCGGTTCCGGTTTCTTCTCCACCTGTGGCCTCAAAGGTTGCATAGGGAGTGATTCTGTCATTCTCCCTGTGCGGCACTCGGGGACGGAGGTCCCACATATCTAACGACACTTAAGTTACAACACTGTGCTGGAAGCCTGCTCTGTTGGCTTCAGCAGGACCAGTCTATCAGCTCTCTGTGTGTCTCGAAATTCTCAAAGCTTCTCGCATTCATTCCAATGTACTCATGTCATCTGTCTTCATTTGCATGGCTGTCCCTGTTAGTTGAATTAAGCTTCAGAAAGCTGTCCATATGTATTCTTATGTGTCTTGCGGTTTTCTGCTTAGCGAAAGGTATACGTGTGTCTGTCTTCTAACTATCTGGGTCATAAGCATATCCTTTGTGTCTATCGGCAGTAAACTAAAATGTTTGCGTAGCTTCGTGCAGGAAGGATTTTTATGTCGTAGTCCTTGCTGTATACTGATGTGTGTGGTTAGCTGTGCCTGCGTCCAGTGGTGTGGTGTATTATACGTACCACTGCTGCCAATTCTAGGCGCTTTAATGTTAGGGTGCCCGCTGAGGTATTTGGATTCTTCTGTTGGTTCTTGCAGGTGTGATAGAAAAGGTCTATGTCCCAACTAATCGCCAAAGAAGGTCCGATTCTTCTATGTGGGTTAGGTGTTTGGTGACGGTGGAGGAGGTATTGTTTCTACCAACTGTCGACGACATTAACACATTGCTAAGAATCCTGTTTCTGTGCTGAAAATGTTCATTACCAACTGCCTCAGATTGTGCTGGGATTTTGTGGCAAAACCCTAGATGAAGTCCTGCTGGTGGAACGTGGCGTGCAGGTTATTAAGGGACATGTCCTCTGCACAGCACAACAAAGAAAGGCAGTCATCAGGGGAGCGATTCGCCTAAAATAATACTTAAGAAAAGCTTTTAAGCTCTCACTGTCAGAGTCCCCAGAGCCCCTTAAGAGGCAGACAAAAATGCTCAGCAATTCAGCCAATGAAGTGGCCAAGGAGCTCTGATCACGAGATTGGCTGAATGCAGGGCATTTTGGCGAATCGGATTGCTCAGTACATTGCAGACTCCTAACTGCCCAAAATGTTTGCATACTTTGCCCGCCTATTGCTTCTCTGATTGGACACTTTCCATCTTTGCAGAACATTGTGCATCACCTCCAGATAACATTCTGTAACTTCCAACACATGCCTGGTTGCCCCCTCATTCTTCACTTGCAAAGTACTTCCAGCCACACTGTGCATCACCTCCAGATATCATTCTGTAACTTCCAACACATGCCTGGTTGCCCCCTCATTCTTCACTTGCACAGTACTTCCAGCCTCACTGTGCATCACCTCCAGATAACATTCTGTAACTTCCAACACATGCCTGGTTGCCCCCTCATTCTTCACTTGCACAGTACTTCCAGCCACAGGGTGCATCACCTCCAGATATCATTCTGTAACTTCCAACACATGCCTGGTTACCCCCTCATTCTTCACTTGCACAGTACTTCCAGCCACACTGTGCATCACCTCCAGATAGCGTTCTGTAACTTCCAACACATGCCTGGTTGCCCCCTCATTCTTCACTTTCACAGTACTTCCAGCCTCACTGTGCATCACCCCCAGATAACATTCTGTAACTTCCAACACATGCCTGGTTGCCCCCTCATTCTTCACTTGCACAGTACTTCCAGCTACACTGTGCATCACCTCCAGATAACATTCTGTAACTTCCAATACATGCCTGGTTGCCCCCTCATTCTTCACTTGCACAGTACTTCCAGCCTCACTGTGCATCACCTCCAGATAACATTCTGTAACTTCCAACACATGCCTGGTTGCCCCCTCATTCTTCACTTGCACAGTACTTCCAGCCTCACTGTGCATCACCTCCAGATAACATTCTGTAACTTCCAACACATGCCTGGTTGCCCCCTCATTCTTCACTTGCACAGTAACTTCCAACACATGCCTGGTTACCCCCTCATTCTTCACTTGCACAGTACCTCCAGCCTCACGGTGAATCACCCCCAGATAACATTCTGTAACTTCCAACACATGCCTGGTTGCCCCCTCATTCTTCACTTGCAAAGTACTTCCAGCTATACTGTGCATCACCTCCAGATATCGCTCTGTAACTTCCAACGCATGCCTGGTTGCCCCCTCATTCTTCACTTGCACAGTACTTCCAGCTACACTGCGCATCACCTCCAGATAACGTTCTGTAACTTCCAACACATGCCTGGTTGCCCCTTCATTCTTCACTTGCACAGTACTTCCAGCTATACTGCGCATCACCTCCAGATATCGCTCTGTAACTTCCAACACATGCCTGGTTGCCCCTTCATTCTTCACTTGCACAGTACTTCCAGCTACACTGCGCATCACCTCCAGATAACGTTCTGTAACTTCCAACACATGCCTGGTTGCCCCTTCATTCTTCACTTGCAAAGTACTTCCAGCTACACTGCGCATCACCTCCAGATATCGCTCTGTAACTTCCAACACATGCCTGGTTGCCCCTTCATTCTTCACTTGAACAGTACTTCCAGCTACACTGTGCATCACCTCCATATAACGTTCTGTAACTTCCAACAAATGCCTGGTTGCCCCCTCATTCTTCACTTGCACAGTACTTCCAGCCTCACTGTGCATCACCTCCAGATAGCGTTCTGTAACTTCCAACACATGCCTGGTTGCCCCCTCATTCTTCACTTGCACAGTACTTCCAGCCTCACTGTGCATCACCTCCAGATAACATTCTGTAACTTCCAACACATGCCTGGCTGCCCCCTCATTCTTCACTTGCACAGTAACTTCCAACACATGCCTGGTTGCCCCCTCATTCTTCACTTGCACAGTACTTCCAGCCTCACGGTGCATCACCTCCAGATAACATTCTGTAACTTCCAACAAATGCCTGGTTACGCCCTCATTCTTCACTTGCACAGTACTTCCAGCCTCACTGTGCATCACCTCCAGATAACATTCTGTAACTTCCAACACATGCCTGGTTGCCCCCTCATTCTTCACTTGCACAGTAACTTCGAACACATGCCTGGTTGCCCCCTCATTCTTCACTTGCACAGTACTCCCAGCCTCACTGTGCATCACCTCCAGATAACATTCTGTAACTTCCAACACATGCCTGGTTGCCCCCTCATTCTTCACTTGCACAGTACTTCCAGCCTCACTGTGCATCACCTCCAGATAATGTTCTGTAACTTCCAACACATGCCTGGTTACCCCCTCATTCTTCACTTGCACAGTACTTCCAGCCTCACTGTGCATCACCTCCAGATAATGTTCTGTAACTTCCAACACATGCCTGGTTGCCCCCTCATTCTTCACTTGCACAGTACTTCCAGCCACACCGTGCATCACCTCCAGATAGCGTTCTGTAACTTCCAACATATAGCCTCACTGTGCATCACCTCCAGATAACGTTCTGTAACTTCCAACACATGCCTGGTTACCCCCTCATTCTTCACTTTCACAGACTTCCAGCCTCACTGTGCATCACCTCCAGATAACATTCTGTAACTTCCAACACATGCCTGGTTGCCCCCTCATTCTTCACTTGCACAGTAACTTCCAACACATGCCTGGTTGCCCCCTCATTCTTCACTTGCACAGTACTTCCAGCCTCACGGTGCATCACCTCCAGATAACATTCTGTAACTTCCAACACATGCCTGGTTGCCCCCTCAATCTTCACTTGCACTGTACTTCCAGCTACACTGTGCATCACCTCCAGATAACATTCTGTAACTTCCAACACATGCCTGGTTACGCCCTCATTCTTCACTTGCACAGTACTTCCAGCCTCACTGTGCATCACCTCCAGATAACATTCTGTAATTTCCAGCACATGCCTGGTTGCCCACTCATTCTTCACTTGCACAGTACTTCCAGCTACACTGCGCATCACCTCCAGATAACGTTCTGTAACTTCCAACACATGCCTGGTTGCCCCTTCATTCTTCACTTGCACAGTACTTCCAGCTATACTGCGCATCACCTCCAGATATCGCTCTGTAACTTCCAACACATGCCTGGTTGCCCCTTCATTCTTCACTTGCACAGTACTTCCAGCCTCACGGTGCATCACCTCCAGATAACGTTCTGTAACTTCCAACACATTCCTAGTTGCCCCCTCATTCTTCACTTGCACAGTACTTCCAGCCTCACTGTGCATCACCTCCAGATAACATTCTGTAACTTCCAACACATGCCTGGTTGCCCCCTCATTCTTCACTTGCACAGTAACTTCCAACACATGCCTGGTTGCCCCCTCATTCTTCACTTGCACAGTACTTCCAGCCTCACGGTGCATCACCTCCAGATAACATTCTGTAACTTCCAACACATGCCTGGTTTCCCCCTCAATCTTCACTTGCACAGTACTTCCAGCTACACTGTGCATCACCTCTAGATAACATTCTGTAACTTCCAACACATGCCTGGTTACGCCCTCATTCTTCACTTGCACAGTACTTCCAGCCTCACTGTGCACCACCTCCAGATAACATTCTGTAACTTCCAACACATGCCTGGTTGCCCCCTCATTCTTCACTTGCACAGTAACTTCCAACACATGCCTGGTTACCCCCTCATTCTTCACTTGCACAGTACTTCCAGCCTCACGGTGCATCACCCCCAGATAACATTCTGTAACTTCCAACACATGCCTGGTTGCCCCCTCATTCTTCACTTGCAAAGTACTTCCAGCTATACTGTGCATCACCTCCAGATATCGCTCTGTAACTTCCAACACATGCCAGGTTGCCCCTTCATTCTTCACTTGCACAGTACTTCCAGCTACACTGTGCATCACCTCCATATAACGTTCTGTAACTTCCAACAAATGCCTGGTTGCCCCCTCATTCTTCACTTGCACAGTACTTCCAGCCTCACTGTGCATCACCTCCAGATAACATTCTGTAACTTCCAACACATGCCTGGTTGCCCCCTCATTCTTCACTTGCACAGTAACTTCCAACACATGCCTGGTTACCCCCTCATTCTTCACTTGCACAGTACTTCCAGCCTCACGGTGCATCACCCCCAGATAACATTCTGTAACTTCCAACACATGCCTGGTTGCCCCCTCATTCTTCACTTGCAAAGTACTTCCAGCTATACTGTGCATCACCTCCAGATATCGCTCTGTAACTTCCAACACATGCCTGGTTGCCCCTTCATTCTTCACTTGCACAGTACTTCCAGCTACACTGTGCATCACCTCCATATAACGTTCTGTAACTTCCAACAAATGCCTGGTTGCCCCCTCATTCTTCACTTGCACAGTACTTCCAGCCTCACTGTGCATCACCTCCAGATAACGTTCTGTAACTTCCAACACATGCCTGGTTGCCCCCTCATTCTTCACTTGCACAGTACTTCCAGCCTCACTGTGCATCACCTCCAGATAACATTCTGTAACTTCCAACACATGCCTGGCTGCCCCCTCATTCTTCACTTGCACAGTAACTTCCAACACATGCCTGGTTGCCCCCTCATTCTTCACTTGCACAGTACTTCCAGCCTCACGGTGCATCACCTCCAGATAACATTCTGTAACTTCCAACACATGCCTGGTTGCCCCCTCAATCTTCACTTGCACAGTACTTCCAGCTACACTGTGCATCACCGCCAGATAACATTCTGTAACTTCCAACAAATGCCTGGTTACGCCCTCATTCTTCACTTGCACAGTACTTCCAGCCTCACTGTGCATCACCTCCAGATAATGTTCTGTAACTTCCAACACATGCCTGGTTACCCCCTCATTCTTCACTTGCACAGTACTTCCAGCCTCACTGTGCATCACCTCCAGATAATGTTCTGTAACTTCCATAACATTCCTGGTTGCCCCCTCATTCTTCACTTGCACAGTACTTCCAGCCACACCGTGCATCACCTCCAGATAGCGTTCTGTAACTTCCAACATATAGCCTCACTGTGCATCACCTCCAGATAACGTTCTGTAACTTCCAACACATGCCTGGTTACCCCCTCATTCTTCACTTTCACAGACTTCCAGCCTCACTGTGCATCACCTCCAGATAACATTCTGTAACTTCCAACACATGCCTGGTTGCCCCCTCATTCTTCACTTGCACAGTAACTTCCAACACATGCCTGGTTGCCCCCTCATTCTTCACTTGCACAGTACTTCCAGCCTCACGGTGCATCACCTCCAGATAACATTCTGTAACTTCCAACACATGCCTGGTTGCCCCCTCAATCTTCACTTGCACTGTACTTCCAGCTACACTGTGCATCACCTCCAGATAACATTCTGTAACTTCCAACACATGCCTGGTTACGCCCTCATTCTTCACTTGCACAGTACTTCCAGCCTCACTGTGCATCACCTCCAGATAACATTCTGTAATTTCCAACACATGCCTGGTTGCCCACTCATTCTTCACTTGCACAGTACTTCCAGCCTCACTGTGCATCACCTCCAGATAACGTTCTGTAACTTCCAACACATTCCTGGTTGCCCCCTCATTCTTCACTTGCACAGTACTTCCAGCCTCACTGTGCATCACCTCCAGATAACATTCTGTAACTTCCAACACATGCCTGGTTGCCCCCTCATTCTTCACTTGCACAGTAACTTCCAACACATGCCTGGTTGCCCCCTCATTCTTCACTTGCACAGTACTTCCAGCCTCACGGTGCATCACCTCCAGATAACATTCTGTAACTTCCAACACATGCCTGGTTGCCCCCTCAATCCTCACTTGCACAGTACTTCCAGCTACACTGTGCATCACCTCCAGATAACATTCTGTAACTTCCAACACATGCCTGGTTACGCCCTCATTCTTCACTTGCACAGTACTTCCAGCCTCACTGTGCATCACCTCCAGATAACATTCTGTAACTTCCAACACATGCCTGGTTGCCCCCTCATTCTTCACTTGCACAGTAACTTCCAACACATGCCTGGTTGCCCCCTCATTCTTCACTTGCACAGTACTTCCAGCCTCACGGTGCATCACCTCCAGATAACATTCTGTAACTTGCAACACATGCCTGGTTGCCCCCTCATTCTTCACTTGCACAGTACTCCTAGCCTCACTGTGCATCACCTCCAGATAACGTTCTGTAACTTCCAACACATGCCTGGTTGCCCCTCATTCTTCACTTGCACAGTACTCCCAGCCTCACTGTGCATCACCTCCAGATAACGTTCTGTAACTTCCAACACATGCCTGGTTACCCCTCATTCTTCACTTGCACAGTACTTCCAGCCTCACTGTGCATCACCTCCAGATAACGTTCTGTAACTTCCAACACATGCCTGGTTGCCCCCTCATTCTTCACTTGCACAGTACTTCCAGCCACACTGTGCATCACCTCCAGATAGCGTTCTGTAACTTCCAACACATGCCTGGTTGCCCCCTCATTCTTCACTTACACAGTACTTCCAGCTACACTGTGCATCACCTCCAGATAACATTCTGTAACTTCAAACACATGCCTGGTTGCCCCCTCATTCTTCACTTGCACAGTACTCCCAGCCTCACTGTGCATCACCTCCAGATAACATTCTGTAACTTCCAACACATGCCTGGTTACCCCCTCATTCTTCACTTGCACAGAACTTCCAGCCTCACTGTGCATCACCTCCAGATAACATTCTGTAACTTCCAACACATGCCTGGTTGCCCCCTCATTTTTCACTTGCACAGTAACTTCCAACACATGCCTGGTTACCCCCTCATTCTTCACTTTCACAGTACTTCCAGCCTCACGGTGCATCACCCCCAGATAGCATTCTGTAACTTCCAACACATGCCTGGTTGCCCACTCATTCTTCACTTGCACAGTACTTCCAGCTACACTGTGCATCACCTCCAGATAACATTCTGTAACTTCCAACACATGCCTGGTTACCCCCTCATTCTTCACTTGCACAGTACTTCCAGCTTCACTGTGCATCACCTCCAGATAACATTCTGTAACTTCCAACACATGCCTGGTTGCCCCCTCATTCTTCACTTGCACAGTAACTTCCAACACATGCCTGGTTACCCCCTCATTCTTCACTTGCACAGTACTTCCAGCCTCACGGTGCATCACCCCCAGATAACATTCTGTAACTTCCAACACATGCCTGGTTGCCCCCTCATTCTTCACTTGCACAGTACTTCCAGCTACACTGTGCATCACCTCCAGATATCGTTCTGTAACTTCCAACACATGCCTGGTTGCCCCCTCATTCTTCACTTGCACAGTACTTCCAGCTACACTGTGCATCATCTCCAGATAACGTTCTGTAACTTCCAAAACATGCCTGGTTGCCCCCTCATTCTTCACTTACACAGTACTTCCAGCCTCACTGTGCATCACCTCCAGATAGTGTTCTGTAACTTCCAACACATGCTTGGTTGCCCCCTCATTCTTCACTTGCACAGTACTTCCAGCTACACTGTGCATCACCTCCAGATAACATTCTGTAAATTCCAACACATGCCTGGGTACGCCCTCATTCTTCACTTGCACAGTACTTCCAGCCTCACTGTGCATCACCTCCAGATAACATTCTGTAACTTCCAACACATGCCTGGGTACGCCCTCATTCTTCACTTGCACAGTACTTCCAGCCTCACTGTGCATCACCTCCAGATAACATTCTGTAACTTCCAACACATGTCTGGTTGCCCCCTCATTCTTCACTTGCACAGTAACTTCCAACACATGCCTGGTTGCCCCCTCATTCTTCACTTGCACAGTACTTCCAGCTTCACTGTGCATCACCTCCAGATAACATTCTGTAACTTCCAACACATGCCTGGTTGCCCCTTCATTCTTCACTTGCACAGTACTTCCAGCCTCACTGTGCATCACCTCAAGATAGTGTTCTGTAACTTCCAACACATGCTTGGTTGCCCCCTCATTCTTAACTTGCACAGTACTTCCAGCTACACTGTGCATCACCTCCAGATAACATTCTGTAACTTCCAACACATGCCTGGTTGCCCCCTCATTCTTCACTTGCACAGTAACTTCCAACACATGCCTGGTTGCCCCCTCATTCTTCACTTGCACAGTACTTCCAGCTTCACTGTGCATCACCTCCAGATAACATTCTGTAACTTCCAACACATTCCTGGTTGCCCCCTCATTCTTCACTTGCACAGTACTTCCAGCTACTCTGTGCATCACCTCCAGATAACGTTCTGTAACTTCCAAAACATGCCTGCTTGCCCCCTCATTCTTCACTTGCACAGTACTTCCAGCTACACTGTGCATCACCTCCAGATAACATTCTGTAAATTCCAACACATGCCTGGGTACGCCCTCATTCTTCACTTGCACAGTACTTCCAGCCTCACTGTGCATCACCTCCAGATAACATTCTGTAACTTCCAACACATGCCTGGGTACGCCCTCATTCTTCACTTGCACAGTACTTCCAGCCTCACTGTGCATCACCTCCAGATAACATTCTGTAACTTCCAACACATGTCTGGTTGCCCCCTCATTCTTCACTTGCACAGTAACTTCCAACACATGCCTGGTTGCCCCCTCATTCTTCACTTGCACAGTACTTCCAGCTTCACTGTGCATCACCTCCAGATAACATTCTGTAACTTCCAACACATGCCTGGTTGCCCCTTCATTCTTCACTTGCACAGTACTTCCAGCCTCACTGTGCATCACCTCAAGATAGTGTTCTGTAACTTCCAACACATGCTTGGTTGCCCCCTCATTCTTAACTTGCACAGTACTTCCAGCTACACTGTGCATCACCTCCAGATAACATTCTGTAACTTCCAACACATGCCTGGTTGCCCCCTCATTCTTCACTTGCACAGTAACTTCCAACACATGCCTGGTTGCCCCCTCATTCTTCACTTGCACAGTACTTCCAGCTTCACTGTGCATCACCTCCAGATAACATTCTGTAACTTCCAACACATTCCTGGTTGCCCCCTCATTCTTCACTTGCACAGTACTTCCAGCTATTCTGTGCATCACCTCCAGATAACGTTCTGTAACTTCCAAAACATGCCTGCTTGCCCCCTCATTCTTCACTTGCACAGTACTTCCAGCCTCACTGTGCATCACCTCCAGATAACATTCTGTAACTTCCAACACATGCCTGGTTGCCCCCTCATTCTTCACTTGCACAGTACTTCCAGCCTCACTGTGCATCACCTCCAGATAGTGTTCTGTAACTTCCAACACATGCCTGGTTGCCCCCTCATTCTTCACTTGCACAGTACTTCCAGCTACACTGTGCATCACCTCCAGGTAACATTCTGTAACTTCCAACACATGCCTGGTTACGCCCTTATTCTTCACTTGCACAGTATTTCCAGCCCCACTGTGCATCACCTCCAGATAACATTCTGTAACTTCCAACACATGCCTGGTTGCCCCCTCATTCTTCACTTGCACAGTAACTTCCAACACATGCCTGGTTGCCCCCTCATTCTTCACTTGCACAGTACTTCCAGCCTCACGGTGCATCACCTCCAGATAACATTCTGTAACTTCCAACACATGCCTGGTTGCCCCCTCATTCTTCACTTGCACAGTACTCCCAGCCTCACTGTGCATCACCTCCAGATAACATTCTGTAACTCCCAACACATGCCTGGTTACCCCCTCATTCTTCACTTGCACAGTACTTCCAGCCTCACTGTGCATCACCTCCAGATAACGTTCTGTAACTTCCAACACATGCCTGGTTACCCCCTCATTCATCACTTGCACAGTACTTCCAGCCTCACTGTGCATCACCTCCAGATAACGTTCTGTAACTTCCAACACATGCCTGGTTACCCCCTCATTCTTCACTTGCACAGTACTTCCAGCCTCACTGTGCATCACCTCGAGATAGCGTTCTGTAACTTCCAACACATGCCTGGTTGCCCCCTCATTCTTCACTTGCACAGTACTTCCAGCTACACTATGCATCACCTCCAGATAACATTCTGTAACTTCCAACACATGCCTGGTTACGGCCTCATTCATCACTTGCACAGAACTTCCAGCCTCACTGTGCATCACCTCCAGATAACATTCTGTAACTTCCAACACATGCCTGGTTGCCTCCTCATTTTTCACTTGCACAGTAACTTCCAACACATGCCTGGTTACCCCCTCATTCTTCACTTTCACAGAACTTCCAGCCTCACGGTGCATCACCCCCAGATAACATTCTGTAACTTCCAACACATGCCTGGTTGCCCCCTCATTTTTAACTTGCACAGTAACTTCCAACACATGCCTGCTTACCCCCTCATTTTTCACTTTCACAGTACTTCCAGCCTCAGTGTGCATCACCTCCAGATAACATTCTGTAACTTCCAACATATGCCTGGTTGCCCCCTCATTCTTCACTTGCACAGTAACTTCCAACACATGCCTGGTTACCCCCTCATTCTTCACTTTCACAGTACTTCCAGCCTCACTGTGCATCACCTCCAGATAGCGTTCTGTAACTTCCAACACATGCCTGGTTGCCCCCTCATTCTTCACTTACACAGTAACTTCCAACACATGCCTGGTTACCCCATCATTCTTCACTTGCACAGTACTTCCAGCCTCACTGTGCATCACCTCCAGATAACATTCTGTAACTTCCAACACATGCCTGGTTGCCCCCTCATTTTTCACTTGCACAGTACTTCCAGCCTCACTGTGCATCACCTCCAGATAACATTCTGTAACTTCCAACACATGCCTGGACGCCCCCTCATTCTTCACTTGCACAGTACTTCCCGCTGCACTGTGCATCACCTCCAGATAACATTCTATAACTTCCAACACATGCCTGGTTACCCCCTCATTCTTCACTTGCACAGAACTTCCAGCCTCACTGTGCATCACCTCCAGATAACATTCTGTAACTTCCAACACATGCCTGGTTGCCCCCTCATTTTTCACTTGCACAGTACTTCCAGCCTCACTGTGCATCACCTCCAGATAACATTCTCTAACTTCCAACACATGCCTGGTTGCCCCCTCATTCTTCACTTGCACAGTAACTTCCAACACATGCCTGGTTGCCCCCTCATTCTTCACTTGCACAGTACTTCCAGCCTCACGGTGCATCACCTCCAGATAACATTCTGTAACTTCCAACACATGCCTGGTTGCCCCCTCATTCTTCACTTGCACAGTACTCCCAGCCTCACTGTGCATCACCTCCAGATAACATTCTGTAACTTCCAACACATGCCTGGTTGCCCCCTCATTCTTCACTTGCACAGTAACTCCCAACACATGCCTGGTTGCCCCCTCATTCTTCACTTGCACAGTACTCCCAGCCTCACTGTGCATCACTTCCAGATAACGTTCTGTAACTTCCAACACATGCCTGGTTGCCCCCTCATTCTTCACTTGCACAGTACTTCCAGCCTCACTGTGCATCACCTCCAGATAGCGTTCTGTAACTTCCAACACATGCCTGGTTACCCCCTCATTCTTCACTTGCACAGTACTTCCAGCCACACTGTGCATCACCTCCAGATAGCGTTCTATAACTTCCAACACATGCCTGGTTGCCCCTCATTCTTCACTTGCACAGTACTTCCAGGCACACTGTGCATCACCTCCAGATAACATTCTGTAACTTCCAACACATGCCTGGTTGCCCCCTCATTCTTCACTTGCACAGTACTCCCAGCCTCACTGTGCATCACCTCCAGATAACATTCTGTAACTTCCAACACATGCCTGGTTACCCCCTCATTCTTCACTTGCACAGAACTTCCAGCCTCACTGTGCATCACCTCCAGATAACATTCTGTAACTTCCAACACATGCCTGGTTGCCCCCTCATTTTTCACTTGCACAGTAACTTCCAACACATGCCTGGTTACCCCCTCATTCTTCACTTTCACAGTACTTCCAGCCTCACGGTGCATCAACCCCAGATAACATTCTGTAACTTCCAACACATGCCTGGTTGCCCCCTCATTTTTCACTTGCACAGTACTTCCAGCCTCACTGTGCATCACCTCCAGATAGCATTCTGTAACTTCCAACACATGCTGGTTGCCCCCTCATTCTTCACTTGCACAGTACTTCCAGCTACACTGTGCATCACCTCCAGATAACATTCTGTAACTTCCAACACATGCCTGGTTACCCCCTCATTCTTAACTTGCACAGTATCTTCCAACACATGCCTGGTTACCCACTCATTCTTCACTTGCACAGTACTTCCAGCCTCACGGTGCATCACCCCCAGATAGCATTCTGTAACTTCCAACACATGCCTGGTTTCCCACTCATTCTTCACTTGCACAGTACTTCCAGCCTCACTGTGCATCACCTCCAGATAACATTCTGTAACTTCCAACACATGCCTGGTTGCCCCCTCATTCTTCACTTGCACAGTAACTTCCAACACATGCCTGGTTGCCCCCTCATTCTTCACTTGCACAGTACTTCCAGCTTCACTGTGCATCACCTCCAGATAACATTCTGTAACTTCCAACACATTCCTGGTTGCCCCCTCATTCTTCACTTGCACAGTACTTCCAGTTACTCTGTGCATCACCTCCAGATAACGTTCTGTAACTTCCAAAACATGCCTGCTTGCCCCCTCATTCTTCACTTGCACAGTACTTCCAGCCTCACTGTGCATCACCTCCAGATAGTGTTCTGTAACTTCCAACACATGCCTGGTTGCCCCCTCATTCTTCACTTGCACAGTACTTCCAGCTACACTGTGCATCACCTGCAGGTAACATTCTGTAACTTCCAACACATGTCTGGTTACGCCCTCATTCTTCACTTGCACAGTACTTCCAGCCCCACTGTGCATCACCTCCAGATAACATTCTGTAACTTCCAACACATGCCTGGTTGCCCCCTCATTCTTCACTTGCACAGTAACTTCCAACACATGCCTGGTTGCCCCCTCATTCTTCACTTGCACAGTACTTCCAGCCTCACGGTGCATCACCTCCAGATAACATTCTGTAACTTCCAACACATGCCTGGTTGCCCCCTCATTCTTCACTTGCACAGTACTCCCAGCCTCACTGTGCATCACCTCCAGATAACATTCTGTAACTCCCAACACATGCCTGGTTACCCCCTCATTCTTCACTTGCACAGTACTTCCAGCCTCACTGTGCATCACCTCCAGATAACGTTCTGTAACTTCCAACACATGCCTGGTTACCCCCTCATTCATCACTTGCACAGTACTTCCAGCCTCACTGTGCATCACCTCCAGATAACGTTCTGTAACTTCCAACACATGCCTGGTTACCCCCTCATTCTTCACTTGCACAGTACTTCCAGCCTCACTGTGCATCACCTCCAGATAGCGTTCTGTAACTTCCAACACATGCCTGGTTGCCCCCTCATTCTTCACTTGCACAGTACTTCCAGCTACACTATGCATCACCTCCAGATAACATTCTGTAACTTCCAACACATGCCTGGTTACGGCCTCATTCATCACTTGCACAGAACTTCCAGCCTCACTGTGCATCACCTCCAGATAACATTCTGTAACTTCCAACACATGCCTGGTTGCCTCCTCATTTTTCACTTGCACAGTAACTTCCAACACATGCCTGGTTACCCCCTCATTCTTCACTTTCACAGTACTTCCAGCCTCACGGTGCATCACCCCCAGATAACATTCTGTAACTTCCAACACATGCCTGGTTGCCCCCTCATTTTTAACTTGCACAGTAACTTCCAACACATGCCTGGTTACCCCCTCATTTTTCACTTTCACAGTACTTCCAGCCTCAGTGTGCATCACCTCCAGATAACATTCTGTAACTTCCAACATATGCCTGGTTGCCCCCTCATTCTTCACTTGCACAGTAACTTCCAACACATGCCTGGTTACCCCCTCATTCTTCACTTTCACAGTACTTCCAGCCTCACTGTGCATCACCTCCAGATAGCGTTCTGTAACTTCCAACACATGCCTGGTTGCCCCCTCATTCTTCACTTACACAGTAACTTCCAACACATGCCTGGTTACCCCATCATTCTTCACTTTCACAGTACTTCCAGCCTCACGGTGCATCACCCCCAGATAACATTCTGTAACTTCCAACACATGCCTGGTTGCCCCCTCATTTTTAACTTGCACAGTAACTTCCAACACATGCCTGGTTGCCCCCTCATTCTTCACTTGCACAGTACTTCCAGCCTCACTGTGCATCACCTCCAAATAACATTCTGTAACTTCCAACACATGCCTGGTTGCCCCCTCATTCTTCACTTGCACAGTAACTTCCAACACATGCCTGGTTACCCCCTCATTCTTCACTTGCACAGTACCTCCAGCCTCACGGTGAATCACCCCCAGATAACATTCTGTAACTTCCAACACATGCCTGGTTGCCCCCTCATTCTTCACTTGCAAAGTACTTCCAGCTATACTGTGCATCACCTCCAGATATCGCTCTGTAACTTCCAACGCATGCCTGGTTGCCCCCTCATTCTTCACTTGCACAGTACTTCCAGCTACACTGCGCATCACCTCCAGATAACGTTCTGTAACTTCCAACACATGCCTGGTTGCCCCTTCATTCTTCACTTGCACAGTACTTCCAGCTATACTGCGCATCACCTCCAGATATCGCTCTGTAACTTCCAACACATGCCTGGTTGCCCCTTCATTCTTCACTTGCACAGTACTTCCAGCTACACTGCGCATCACCTCCAGATAACGTTCTGTAACTTCCAACACATGCCTGGTTGCCCCTTCATTCTTCACTTGCAAAGTACTTCCAGCTATACTGCGCATCACCTCCAGATATCGCTCTGTAACTTCCAACACAGGCCTGGTTGCCCCTTCATTCTTCACTTGCACAGTACTTCCAGCTACACTGTGCATCACCTCCATATAACGTTCTGTAACTTCCAACAAATGCCTGGTTGCCTCCTCATTCTTCACTTGCACAGTACTTCCAGCCTCACTGTGCATCACCTCCAGATAGCGTTCTGTAACTTCCAACACATGCCTGGTTGCCCCCTCATTCTTCACTTGCACAGTACTTCCAGCCTCACTGTGCATCACCTCCAGATAACATTCTGTAACTTCCAACACATGCCTGGCTGCCCCCTCATTCTTCACTTGCACAGTAACTTCCAACACATGCCTGGTTGCCCCCTCATTCTTCACTTGCACAGTACTTCCAGCCTCACGGTGCATCACCTCCAGATAACATTCTGTAACTTCCAACACATGCCTGGTTGCCCCCTCAATCTTCACTTGCACAGTACTTCCAGCTACACTGTGCATCACCTCCAGATAACATTCTGTAACTTCCAACAAATGCCTGGTTACGCCCTCATTCTTCACTTGCACAGTACTTCCAGCCTCACTGTGCATCACCTCCAGATAACATTCTGTAACTTCCAACACATGCCTGGTTGCCCCCTCATTCTTCACTTGCACAGTAACTTCCAACACATGCCTGGTTGCCCCCTCATTCTTCACTTGCACAGTACTTCCAGCCTCACGGTGCATCACCTCCAGATAACATTCTGTAACTTCCAACACATGCCTGGTTGCCCCCTCATTCTTCACTTGCACAGTACTCCCAGCCTCACTGTGCATCACCTCCAGATAACATTCTGTAACTTCCAACACATGCCTGGTTGCCCCCTCATTCTTCACTTGCACAGTACTTCCAGCCTCACTGTGCATCACCTCCAGATAATGTTCTGTAACTTCCAACACATGCCTGGTTACCCCCTCATTCTTCACTTGCACAGTACTTCCAGCCTCACTGTGCATCACCTCCAGATAATGTTCTGTAACTTCCAACACATGCCTGGTTGCCCCCTCATTCTTCACTTGCACAGTACTTCCAGCCACACCGTGCATCACCTCCAGATAGCGTTCTGTAACTTCCAACATATAGCCTCACTGTGCATCACCTCCAGATAACGTTCTGTAACTTCCAACACATGCCTGGTTACCCCCTCATTCTTCACTTTCACAGACTTCCAGCCTCACTGTGCATCACCTCCAGATAACATTCTGTAACTTCCAACACATGCCTGGTTGCCCCCTCATTCTTCACTTGCACAGTAACTTCCAACACATGCCTGGTTGCCCCCTCATTCTTCACTTGCACAGTACTTCCAGCCTCACGGTACATCACCTCCAGATAACATTCTGTAACTTCCAACACATGCCTGGTTGCCCCCTCAATCTTCACTTGCACTGTACTTCCAGCTACACTGTGCATCACCTCCAGATAACATTCTGTAACTTCCAACACATGCCTGGTTACGCCCTCATTCTTCACTTGCACAGTACTTCCAGCCTCACTGTGCATCACCTCCAGATAACATTCTGTAATTTCCAACACATGCCTGGTTGCCCACTCATTCTTCACTTGCACAGTACTTCCAGCCTCACTGTGCATCACCTCCAGATAACATTCTGTAACTTCCAACACATTCCTGGTTGCCCCCTCATTCTTCACTTGCACAGTACTTCCAGCCT
The DNA here is from genome assembly GCF_040938575.1 of Ambystoma mexicanum. Lineage (NCBI taxonomy): Eukaryota > Metazoa > Chordata > Amphibia > Caudata > Ambystomatidae > Ambystoma > Ambystoma mexicanum. The sequence goes on along the minus strand of NC_090923.1, from coordinate 29,237,122 downwards.
CACTGTGCATCACCTCCAGATAACATTCTGTAACTTCCAACACATGCCTGGTTGCCCCCTCATTCTTCACTTGCACAGTAACTTCCAACACATGCCTGGTTGCCCCCTCATTCTTCACTTGCACAGTACTTCCAGCCTCACGGTGCATCACCTCCAGATAACATTCTGTAACTTCCAACACATGCCTGGTTGCCCCCTCAATCTTCACTTGCACAGTACTTCCAGCTACACTGTGCATCACCTCCAGATAACATTCTGTAACTTCCAACACATGCCTGGTTACGCCCTCATTCTTCACTTGCACAGTACTTCCAGCCTCACTGTGCATCACCTCCAGATAACATTCTGGAACTTCCAACACATGCCTGGTTGCCCCCTCATTCTTCACTTGCACAGTAACTTCCAACACATGCCTGGTTACCCCCTCATTCTTCACTTGCACAGTACTTCCAGCCTCACGGTGCATCACCCCCAGATAACATTCTGTAACTTCCAACACATGCCTGGTTGCCCCCTCATTCTTCACTTGCAAAGTACTTCCAGCTATACTGTGCATCACCTCCAGATATCGCTCTGTAACTTCCAACACATGCCTGGTTGCCCCTTCATTCTTCACTTGCACAGTACTTCCAGCTACACTGTGCATCACCTCCATATAACGTTCTGTAACTTCCAACAAATGCATGGTTGCCCCCTCATTCTTCACTTGCACAGTACTTCCAGCCTCACTGTGCATCACCTCCAGATAACGTTCTGTAACTTCCAACACATGCCTGGTTGCCCCCTCATTCTTCACTTGCACAGTACTTCCAGCCTCACTGTGCATCACCTCCAGATAACATTCTGTAACTTCCTACACATGCCTGGCTGCCCCCTCATTCTTCACTTGCACAGTAACTTCCAACACATGCCTGGTTGCCCCCTCATTCTTCACTTGCACAGTACTTCCAGCCTCACGGTGCATCACCTCCAGATAACATTCTGTAACTTCCAACACATGCCTGGTTGCCCCCTCAATCTTCACTTGCACAGTACTTCCAGCTACACTGTGCATCACCTCCAGATAACATTCTGTAACTTCCAACAAATGCCTGGTTACGCCCTCATTCTTCACTTGCACAGTACTTCCAGCCTCACTGTGCCTCACCTCCAGATAACATTCTGTAACTTCCAACACATGCCTGGTTGCCCCCTCATTCTTCACTTGCACAGTAACATCCAACACATGGCTGGTTGCCCCCTCATTCTTCACTTGCACAGTACTTCCAGCCTCACGGTGCATCACCTCCAGATAACATTCTGTAACTTCCAACACATGCCTGGTTGCCCCCTCATTCTTCACTTGCACAGTACTCCCAGCCTCACTGTGCATCACCTCCAGATAACATTCTGTAACTTCCAACACATGCCTGGTTTCCCCCTCATTCTTCACTTGCACAGTACTTCCAGCCTCACTGTGCATCACCTCCAGATAATGTTCTGTAACTTCCAACACATGCCTGGTTACCCCCTCATTCTTCACTTGCACAGTACTTCCAGCCTCACTGTGCATCACCTCCAGATAATGTTCTGTAACTTCCAACACATGCCTGGTTGCCCCCTCATTCTTCACTTGCACAGTACTTCCAGCCACACTGTGCATCACCTCCAGATAGCGTTCTGTAACTTCCAACATATAGCCTCACTGTGCATCACCTCCAGATAACGTTCTGTAACTTCCAACACATGCCTGGTTACCCCCTCATTCTTCACTTTCACAGACTTCCAGCCTCACTGTGCATCACCTCCAGATAACATTCTGTAACTTCCAACACATGCCTGGTTGCCCCCTCATTCTTCACTTGCACAGTAACTTCCAACACATGCCTGGTTGCCCCCTCATTCTTCACTTGCACAGTACTTCCAGCCTCACGGTGCATCACCTCCAGATAACATTCTGTAACTTCCAACACATGCCTGGTTGCCCCCTCAATCTTCACTTGCACTGTACTTCCAGCTACACTGTGCATCACCTCCAGATAACATTCTGTAACTTCCAACACATGCCTGGTTACGCCCTCATTCTTCACTTGCACAGTACTTCCAGCCTCACTGTGCATCACCTCCAGATAACATTCTGTAATTTCCAACACATGCCTGGTTGCCCACTCATTCTTCACTTGCACAGTACTTCCAGCCTCACTGTGCATCACCTCCAGATAACGTTCTGTAACTTCCAACACATTCCTGGTTGCCCCCTCATTCTTCACTTGCACAGTACTTCCAGCCTCACTGTGCATCACCTCCAGATAACATTCTGTAACTTCCAACACATGCCTGGTTGCCCCCTCATTCTTCACTTGCACAGTAACTTCCAACACATGCCTGGTTGCCCCCTCATTCTTCACTTGCACAGTACTTCCAGCCTCACGGTGCATCACCTCCAGATAACATTCTGTAACTTCCAACACATGCCTGGTTGCCCCCTCAATCTTCACTTGCACAGTACTTCCAGCTACACTGTGCATCACCTCCAGATAACATTCTGTAACTTCCAACACATGCCTGGTTACGCCCTCATTCTTCACTTGCACAGTACTTCCAGCCTCACTGTGCATCACCTCCAGATAACATTCTGTAACTTCCAACACATGCCTGGTTGCCCCCTCATTCTTCACTTGCACAGTAACTTCCAACACATGCCTGGTTGCCCCCTCATTCTTCACTTGCACAGTACTTCCAGCCTCACGGTGCATCACCTCCAGATAACATTCTGTAACTTCCAACACATGCCTGGTCGCCCCCTCATTCTTCACTTGCACAGTACTCCTAGCCTCACTGTGCATCACCTCCAGATAACGTTCTGTAACTTCCAACACATGCCTGGTTGCCCCTCATTCTTCACTTGCACAGTACTCCCAGCCTCACTGTGCATCACCTCCAGATAACGTTCTGTAACTTCCAACACATGCCTGGTTACCCCTCATTCTTCACTTGCACAGTACTTCCAGCCTCACTGTGCATCACCTCCAGATAACGTTCTGTAACTTCCAACACATGCCTGGTTGCCCCCTCATTCTTCACTTGCACAGTACTTCCAGCCACACTGTGCATCACCTCCAGATAGCGTTCTGTAACTTCCAACACATGCCTGGTTGCCCCCTCATTCTTCACTTGCACAGTACTTCCAGCTACACTGTGCATCACCTCCAGATAACATTCTGTAACTTCAAACACATGCCTGGTTGCCCCCTCATTCTTCACTTGCACAGTACTCCCAGCCTCACTGTGCATCACCTCCAGATAACATTCTGTAACTTCCAACACATGCCTGGTTACCCCCTCATTCTTCACTTGCATAGAACTTCCAGCCTCACTGTGCATCACCTCCAGATAACATTCTGTAACTTCCAACACATGCCTGGTTGCCCCCTCATTTTTCACTTGCACAGTAACTTCCAACACATGCCTGGTTACCCCCTCATTCTTCACTTTCACAGTACTTCCAGCCTCACGGTGCATCACCCCCAGATAGCATTCTGTAACTTCCAACACATGCCTGGTTGCCCACTCATTCTTCACTTGCACAGTACTTCCAGCTACACTGTGCATCACCTCCAGATAACATTCTGTAACTTCCAACACATGCCTGGTTACCCCCTCATTCTTCACTTGCACAGAACTTCCAGCCTCACTGTGCATCACCTCCAGATAACATTCTGTAACTTCCAACACATGCCTGGTTGCCCCCTCATTTTTCACTTGCACAGTAACTTCCAACACATGCCTGGTTACCCCCTCATTCTTCACTTTCACAGTACTTCCAGCCTCACGGTGCATCACCCCCAGATAGCATTCTGTAACTTCCAACACATGCCTGGTTGCCCACTCATTCTTCACTTGCACAGTACTTCCAGCTACACTGTGCATCACCTCCAGATAACATTCTGTAACTTCCAACACATGCCTGGTTACCCCCTCATTCTTCACTTGCACAGTACTTCCAGCTTCACTGTGCATCACCTCCAGATAACATTCTGTAACTTCCAACACATGCCTGGTTGCCCCCTCATTCTTCACTTGCACAGTAACTTCCAACACATGCCTGGTTACCCCCTCATTCTTCACTTGCACAGTACTTCCAGCCTCACGGTGCATCACCCCCAGATAACATTCTGTAACTTCCAACACATGCCTGGTTGCCCCCTCATTCTTCACTTGCACAGTACTTCCAGCTACACTGTGCATCACCTCCAGATATCGTTCTGTAACTTCCAACACATGCCTGGTTGCCCCCTCATTCTTCACTTGCACAGTACTTCCAGTTACACTGTGCATCATCTCCAGATAACGTTCTGTAACTTCCAAAACATGCCTGGTTGCCCCCTCATTCTTCACTTACACAGTACTTCCAGCCTCACTGTGCATCACCTCCAGATAGTGTTCTGTAACTTCCAACACATGCTTGGTTGCCCCCTCATTCTTCACTTGCACAGTACTTCCAGCTACACTGTGCATCACCTCCAGATAACATTCTGTAAATTCCAACACATGCCTGGGTACGCCCTCATTCTTCACTTGCACAGTACTTCCAGCCTCACTGTGCATCACCTCCAGATAACATTCTGTAACTTCCAACACATGTCTGGTTGCCCCCTCATTCTTCACTTGCACAGTAACTTCCAACACATGCCTGGTTGCCCCCTCATTCTTCACTTGCACAGTACTTCCAGCTTCACTGTGCATCACCTCCAGATAACATTCTGTAACTTCCAACACATGCCTGGTTGCCCCTTCATTCTTCACTTGCACAGTACTTCCAGCCTCACTGTGCATCACCTCAAGATAGTGTTCTGTAACTTCCAACACATGCTTGGTTGCCCCCTCATTCTTAACTTGCACAGTACTTCCAGCTACACTGTGCATCACCTCCAGATAACATTCTGTAAATTCCAACACATGCCTGGGTACGCCCTCATTCTTCACTTGCACAGTACTTCCAGCCTCACTGTGCATCACCTCCAGATAACATTCTGTAACTTCCAACACATGCCTGGTTGCCCCCTCATTCTTCACTTGCACAGTAACTTCCAACACATGCCTGGTTGCCCCCTCATTCTTCACTTGCACAGTACTTCCAGCTTCACTGTGCATCACCTCCAGATAACATTCTGTAACTTCCAACACATTCCTGGTTGCCCCCTCATTCTTCACTTGCACAGTACTTCCAGCTACTCTGTGCATCACCTCCAAATAACGTTCTGTAACTTCCAAAACATGCCTGCTTGCCCCCTCATTCTTCACTTGCACAGTACTTCCAGCCTCACTGTGCATCACCTCCAGATAACATTCTGTAACTTCCAACACATGCCTGGTTGCCCCCTCATTCTTCACTTGCACAGTACTTCCAGCCTCACTGTGCATCACCTCCAGATAGTGTTCTGTAACTTCCAACACATGCCTGGTTGCCCCCTCATTCTTCACTTGCACAGTACTTCCAGCTACACTGTGCATCACCTCCAGGTAACATTCTGTAACTTCCAACACATGCCTGGTTACGCCCTCATTCTTCACTTGCACAGTACTTCCAACCCCACTGTGCATCACCTCCAGATAACATTCTGTAACTTCCAACACATGCCTGGTTGCCCCCTCATTCTTCACTTGCACAGTAACTTCCAACACATGCCTGGTTGCCCCCTCATTCTTCACTTGCACAGTACTTCCAGCCTCACGGTGCATCACCTCCAGATAACATTCTGTAACTTCCAACACATGCCTGGTTGCCCCCTCATTCTTCACTTGCACAGTACTCCCAGCCTCACTGTGCATCACCTCCAGATAACATTCTGTAACTCCCAACACATGCCTGGTTACCCCCTCATTCTTCACTTGCACAGTACTTCCAGCCTCACTGTGCATCACCTCCAGATAACGTTCTGTAACTTCCAACACATGCCTGGTTACCCCCTCATTCATCACTTGCACAGTACTTCCAGCCTCACTGTGCATCACCTCCAGATAACGTTCTGTAACTTCCAACACATGCCTGGTTACCCCCTCATTCTTCACTTGCACAGTACTTCCAGCCTCACTGTGCATCACCTCGAGATAGCGTTCTGTAACTTCCAACACATGCCTGGTTGCCCCCTCATTCTTCACTTGCACAGTACTTCCAGCTACACTATGCATCACCTCCAGATAACATTCTGTAACTTCCAACACATGCCTGGTTACGGCCTCATTCATCACTTGCACAGAACTTCCAGCCTCACTGTGCATCACCTCCAGATAACATTCTGTAACTTCCAACACATGCCTGGTTGCCTCCTCATTTTTCACTTGCACAGTAACTTCCAACACATGCCTGGTTACCCCCTCATTCTTCACTTTCACAGTACTTCCAGCCTCACGGTGCATCACCCCCAGATAACATTCTGTAACTTCCAACACATGCCTGGTTGCCCCCTCATTTTTAACTTGCACAGTAACTTCCAACACATGCCTGGTTACCCCCTCATTTTTCACTTTCACAGTACTTCCAGCCTCAGTGTGCATCACCTCCAGATAACATTCTGTAACTTCCAACATATGCCTGGTTGCCCCCTCATTCTTCACTTGCACAGTAACTTCCAACACATGCCTGGTTACCCCCTCATTCTTCACTTTCACAGTACTTCCAGCCTCACTGTGCATCACCTCCAGATAGCATTCTGTAACTTCCAACACATGCCTGGTTGCCCCCTCATTTTTCACTTGCACATTACTTCCAGCCTCACTGTGCATCACCTCCAGATAACATTCTGTAACTTCCAACACATGCCTGGACGCCCCCTCATTCTTCACTTGCACAGTACTTCCCGCTGCACTGTGCATCACCTCCAGATAACATTCTATAACTTCCAACACATGCCTGGTTACCCCCTCATTCTTCACTTGCACAGAACTTCCAGCCTCACTGTGCATCACCTCCAGATAACATTCTGTAACTTCCAACACATGCCTGGTTGCCCCCTCATTTTTCACTTGCACAGTACTTCCAGCCTCACTGTGCATCACCCCCAGATAACATTCTCTAACTTCCAACACATGCCTGGTTGCCCCCTCATTCTTCACTTGCACAGTAACTTCCAACACATGCCTGGTTACCCCCTCATTCTTCACTTGCACAGAACTTCCAGCCTCACTGTGCATCACCTCCAGATAACATTCTGTAACTTCCAACACATGCCTGGTTGCCCCCTCATTCTTCACTTGCACAGTACTCCCAGCCTCACTGTGCATCACCTCCAGATAACATTCTGTAACTCCCAACACATGCCTGGTTACCCCCTCATTCTTCACTTGCACAGTACTTCCAGCCTCACTGTGCATCACCTCCAGATAACGTTCTGTAACTTCCAACACATGCCTGGTTACCCCCTCATTCATCACTTGCACAGTACTTCCAGCCTCACTGTGCATCACCTCCAGATAACGTTCTGTAACTTCCAACACATGCCTGGTTACCCCCTCATTCTTCACTTGCACAGTACTTCCAGCCTCACTGTGCATCACCTCGAGATAGCGTTCTGTAACTTCCAACACATGCCTGGTTGCCCCCTCATTCTTCACTTGCACAGTACTTCCAGCTACACTATGCATCACCTCCAGATAACATTCTGTAACTTCCAACACATGCCTGGTTACGGCCTCATTCATCACTTGCACAGAACTTCCAGCCTCACTGTGCATCACCTCCAGATAACATTCTGTAACTTCCAACACATGCCTGGTTGCCTCCTCATTTTTCACTTGCACAGTAACTTCCAACACATGCCTGGTTACCCCCTCATTCTTCACTTTCACAGTACTTCCAGCCTCACGGTGCATCACCCCCAGATAACATTCTGTAACTTCCAACACATGCCTGGTTGCCCCCTCATTTTTAACTTGCACAGTAACTTCCAACACATGCCTGGTTACCCCCTCATTTTTCACTTTCACAGTACTTCCAGCCTCAGTGTGCATCACCTCCAGATAACATTCTGTAACTTCCAACATATGCCTGGTTGCCCCCTCATTCTTCACTTGCACAGTAACTTCCAACACATGCCTGGTTACCCCCTCATTCTTCACTTTCACAGTACTTCCAGCCTCACTGTGCATCACCTCCAGATAGCATTCTGTAACTTCCAACACATGCCTGGTTGCCCCCTCATTTTTCACTTGCACAGTACTTCCAGCCTCACTGTGCATCACCTCCAGATAACATTCTGTAACTTCCAACACATACCTGGACGCCCCCTCATTCTTCACTTGCACAGTACTTCCCGCTGCACTGTGCATCACCTCCAGATAACATTCTATAAATTCCAACACATGCCTGGTTACCCCCTCATTCTTCACTTGCACAGAACTTCCAGCCTCACTGTGCATCACCTCCAGATAACATTCTGTAACTTCCAACACATGCCTGGTTGCCCCCTCATTTTTCACTTGCACAGTACTTCCAGCCTCACTGTGCATCACCTCCAGATAACATTCTCTAACTTCCAACACATGCCTGGTTGCCCCCTCATTCTTCACTTGCACAGTAACTTCCAACACATGCCTGGTTGCCCCCTCATTCTTCACTTGCACAGTACTTCCAGCCTCACGGTGCATCACCTCCAGATAACATTCTGTAACTTCCAACACATGCCTGGTTGCCCCCTCATTCTTCACTTGCACAGTACTCCCAGCCTCACTGTGCATCACCTCCAGATAACATTCTGTAACTTCCAACACATGCCTGGTTGCCCCCTCATTCTTCACTTGCACAGTAACTCCCAACACATGCCTGGTTGCCCCCTCATTCTTCACTTGCACAGTACTCCCAGCCTCACTGTGCATCACTTCCAGATAACGTTCTGTAACTTCCAACACATGCCTGGTTGCCCCCTCATTCTTCACTTGCACAGTACTTCCAGCCTCACTGTGCATCACCTCCAGATAGCGTTCTGTAACTTCCAACACATGCCTGGTTACCCCCTCATTCTTCACTTGCACAGTACTTCCAGCCACACTGTGCATCACCTCCAGATAGCGTTCTATAACTTCCAACACATGCCTGGTTGCCCCTCATTCTTCACTTGCACAGTACTTCCAGGCACACTGTGCATCACCTCCAGATAACATTCTGTAACTTCCAACACATGCCTGGTTGCCCCCTCATTCTTCACTTGCACAGTACTCCCAGCCTCACTGTGCATCACCTCCAGATAACATTCTGTAACTTCCAACACATGCCTGGTTACCCCCTCATTCTTCACTTGCACAGAACTTCCAGCCTCACTGTGCATCACCTCCAGATAACATTCTGTAACTTCCAACACATGCCTGGTTACCCCCTCATTTTTCACTTGCACAGTAACTTCCAACACATGCCTGGTTACCCCCTCATTCTTCACTTTCACAGTACTTCCAGCCTCACGGTGCATCAACCCCAGATAACATTCTGTAACTTCCAACACATGCCTGGTTGCCCCCTCATTTTTCACTTGCACGGTAACTTCCAACACATGCCTGGTTATCCCCTCATTCTTCACTTTCACAGTACTTCCAGCCTCATGGTGCATCATCCCCAGATAACATTCTGTAACTTCCAACACATGCCTGGTTGCCCCCTCATTCATCACTTGCACAGTACTTCCAGCCTCACTGTGCATCACCTCCAGATAGCATTCTGTAACTTCCAACACATGCTGGTTGCCCCCTCATTCTTCACTTGCACAGTACTTCCAGCTACACTGTGCATCACCTCCAGATAACATTCTGTAACTTCCAACACATGCCTGGTTTCCCCCTCATTCTTAACTTGCACAGTATCTTCCAACACATGCCTGGTTACCCACTCATTCTTCACTTGCACAGTACTTCCAGCCTCACGGTGCATCACCCCCAGATAGCATTCTATAACTTCCAACACATGCCTGGTTTCCCACTCATTCTTCACTTGCACAGTACTTCCAGCCTCACTGTGCATCACCTCCAGATAACATTCTGTAACTTCCAACACATGCCTGGTTGCCCCCTCATTCTTCACTTGCACAGTAACTTCCAACACATGCCTGGTTGCCCCCTCATTCTTCACTTGCACAGTACTTCCAGCTTCACTGTGCATCACCTCCAGATAACATTCTGTAACTTCCAACACATTCCTGGTTGCCCCCTCATTCTTCACTTGCACAGTACTCCCAGCTACTCTGTGCATCACCTCCAGATAACGTTCTGTAACTTCCAAAACATGCCTGCTTGCCCCCTCATTCTTCACTTGCACAGTACTTCCAGCCTCACTGTGCATCACCTCCAGATAACATTCTGTAACTTCCAACACATGCCTGGTTGCCCCCTCATTCTTCACTTGCACAGTACTTCCAGCCTCACTGTGCATCACCTCCAGATAGTGTTCTGTAACTTCCAACACATGCCTGGTTGCCCCCTCATTCTTCACTTGCACAGTACTTCCAGCTACACTGTGCATCACCTGCAGGTAACATTCTGTAACTTCCAACACATGCCTGGTTACGCCCTCATTCTTCACTTGCACAGTACTTCCAGCCCCACTGTGCATCACCTCCAGATAACATTCTGTAACTTCCAACACATGCCTGGTTGCCCCCTCATTCTTCACTTGCACAGTAACTTCCAACACATGCCTGGTTGCCCCCTCATTCTTCACTTGCACAGTACTTCCAGCCTCACGGTGCATCACCTCCAGATAACATTCTGTAACTTCCAACACATGCCTGGTTGCCCCCTCATTCTTCACTTGCACAGTACTCCCAGCCTCACTGTGCATTACCTCCAGATAACATTCTGTAACTCCCAACACATGCCTGGTTACCCCCTCATTCTTCACTTGCACAGTACTTCCAGCCTCACTGTGCATCACTTCCAGATAACGTTCTGTAACTTCCAACACATGCCTGGTTACCCCCTCATTCATCACTTGCACAGTACTTCCAGCCTCACTGTGCATCACCTCCAGATAACGTTCTGTAACTTCCAACACATGCCTGGTTACCCCCTCATTCTTCACTTGCACAGTACTTCCAGCCTCACTGTGCATCACCTCCAGATAGCGTTCTGTAACTTCCAACACATGCCTGGTTGCCCCCTCATTCTTCACTTGCACAGTACTTCCAGCTACACTATGCATCACCTCCAGATAACATTCTGTAACTTCCAACACATGCCTGGTTACGGCCTCATTCATCACTTGCACAGAACTTCCAGCCTCACTGTACATCACCTCCAGATAACATTCTGTAACTTCCAACACATGCCTGGTTGCCTCCTCATTTTTCACTTGCACAGTAACTTCCAACACATGCCTGGTTACCCCCTCATTCTTCACTTTCACAGTACTTCCAGCCTCACGGTGCATCACCCCCAGATAACATTCTGTAACTTCCAACACATGCCTGGTTGCCCCCTCATTTTTAACTTGCACAGTAACTTCCAACACATGCCTGGTTACCCCCTCATTTTTCACTTTCACAGTACTTCCAGCCTCAGTGTGCATCACCTCCAGATAACATTCTGTAACTTCCAACATATGCCTGGTTGCCCCCTCATTCTTCACTTGCACAGTAACCTCCAACACATGCCTGGTTACCCCCTCATTCTTCACTTTCACAGTACTTCCAGCCTCACTGTGCATCACCTCCAGATAGCGTTCTGTAACTTCCAACACATGCCTGGTTGCCCCCTCATTCTTCACTTACACAGTAACTTCCAACACATGCCTGGTTACCCCATCATTCTTCACTTTCACAGTACTTCCAGCCTCACGGTGCATCACCCCCAGATAACATTCTGTAACTTCCAACACATGCCTGGTTGCCCCCTCATTTTTAACTTGCACAGTAACTTCCAACACATGCCTGGTTGCCCCCTCATTCTTCACTTGCACAGTACTTCCAGCCTCACTGTGCATCACCTCCAGATAACATTCTGTAACTTCCAACACATGCCTGGTTGCCCCCTCATTCTTCACTTGCACAGTAACTTCCAACACATGCCTGGTTACCCCCTCATTCTTCACTTGCACAGTACCTCCAGCCTCACGGTGAATCACCCCCAGATAACATTCTGTAACTTCCAACACATGCCTGGTTGCCCCCTCATTCTTCACTTGCAAAGTACTTCCAGCTATACTGTGCATCACCTCCAGATATCGCTCTGTAACTTCCAACGCATGCCTGGTTGCCCCCTCATTCTTCACTTGCACAGTACTTCCAGCTACACTGCGCATCACCTCCAGATAACGTTCTGTAACTTCCAACACATGCCTGGTTGCCCCTTCATTCTTCACTTGCACAGTACTTCCAGCTATACTGCGCATCACCTCCAGATATCGCTCTGTAACTTCCAACACATGCCTGGTTGCCCCTTCATTCTTCACTTGCACAGTACTTCCAGCTACACTGCGCATCACCTCCAGATAACGTTCTGTAACTTCCAACACATGCCTGGTTGCCCCTTCATTCTTCACTTGCAAAGTACTTCCAGCTATACTGCGCATCACCTCCAGATATCGCTCTGTAACTTCCAACACATGCCTGGTTGCCCCTTCATTCTTCACTTGCACAGTACTTCCAGCTACACTGTGCATCACCTCCATATAACGTTCTGTAACTTCCAACAAATGCCTGGTTGCCCCCTCATTCTTCACTTGCACAGTACTTCCAGCCTCACTGTGCATCACCTCCAGATAGCGTTCTGTAACTTCCAACACATGCCTGGTTGCCCCCTCATTCTTCACTTGCACAGTACTTCCAGCCTCACTGTGCATCACCTCCAGATAACATTCTGTAACTTCCAACACATGCCTGGCTGCCCCCTCATTCTTCACTTGCACAGTAACTTCCAACACATGCCTGGTTGCCCCCTCATTCTTCACTTGCACAGTACTTCCAGCCTCACGGTGCATCACCTCCAGATAACATTCTGTAACTTCCAACACATGCCTGGTTGCCCCCTCAATCTTCACTTGCACAGTACTTCCAGCTACACTGTGCATCACCTCCAGATAACATTCTGTAACTTCCAACAAATGCCTGGTTACGCCCTCATTCTTCACTTGCACAGTACTTCCAGCCTCACTGTGCATCACCTCCAGATAACATTCTGTAACTTCCAACACATGCCTGGTTGCCCCCTCATTCTTCACTTGCACAGTAACTTCCAACACATGCCTGGTTGCCCCCTCATTCTTCACTTGCACAGTACTTCCAGCCTCACGGTGCATCACCTCCAGATAACATTCTGTAACTTCCAACACATGCCTGGTTGCCCCCTCATTCTTCACTTGCACAGTACTCCCAGCCTCACTGTGCATCACCTCCAGATAACATTCTGTAACTTCCAACACATGCCTGGTTGCCCCCTCATTCTTCACTTGCACAGTACTTCCAGCCTCACTGTGCATCACCTCCAGATAATGTTCTGTAACTTCCAACACATGCCTGGTTACCCCCTCATTCTTCACTTGCACAGTACTTCCAGCCTCACTGTGCATCACCTCCAGATAATGTTCTGTAATTCCAACACATGCCTGGTTGCCCCCTCATTCTTCACTTGCACAGTACTTCCAGCCACACCGTGCATCACCTCCAGATAGCGTTCTGTAACTTCCAACATATAGCCTCACTGTGCATCACCTCCAGATAACGTTCTGTAACTTCCAACACATGCCTGGTTACCCCCTCATTCTTCACTTTCACAGACTTCCAGCCTCACTGTGCATCACCTCCAGATAACATTCTGTAACTTCCAACACATGCCTGGTTGCCCCCTCATTCTTCACTTGCACAGTAACTTCCAACACATGCCTGGTTGCCCCCTCATTCTTCACTTGCACAGTACTTCCAGCCTCACGGTACATCACCTCCAGATAACATTCTGTAACTTCCAACACATGCCTGGTTGCCCCCTCAATCTTCACTTGCACTGTACTTCCAGCTACACTGTGCATCACCTCCAGATAACATTCTGTAACTTCCAACACATGCCTGGTTACGCCCTCATTCTTCACTTGCACAGTACTTCCAGCCTCACTGTGCATCACCTCCAGATAACATTCTGTAATTTCCAACACATGCCTGGTTGCCCACTCATTCTTCACTTGCACAGTACTTCCAGCCTCACTGTGCATCACCTCCAGATAACGTTCTGTAACTTCCAACACATTCCTGGTTGCCCCCTCATTCTTCACTTGCACAGTACTTCCAGCCTCACTGTGCATCACCTCCAGATAACATTCTGTAACTTCCAACACATGCCTGGTTGCCCCCTCATTCTTCACTTGCACAGTAACTTCCAACACATGCCTGGTTGCCCCCTCATTCTTCACTTGCACAGTACTTCCAGCCTCACGGTGCATCACCTCCAGATAACATTCTGTAACTTCCAACACATGCCTGGTTGCCCCCTCAATCTTCACTTGCACAGTACTTCCAGCTACACTGTGCATCACCTCCAGATAACATTCTGTAACTTCCAACACATGCCTGGTTACGCCCTCATTCTTCACTTGCACAGTACTTCCAGCCTCACTGTGCATCACCTCCAGATAACATTCTGTAACTTCCAACACATGCCTGGTTGCCCCCTCATTCTTCACTTGCACAGTAACTTCCAACACATGCCTGGTTACCCCCTCATTCTTCACTTGCACAGTACTTCCAGCCTCACGGTGCATCACCCCCAGATAACATTCTGTAACTTCCAACACATGCCTGGTTGCCCCCTCATTCTTCACTTGCAAAGTACTTCCAGCTATACTGTGCATCACCTCCAGATATCGCTCTGTAACTTCCAACACATGCCTGGTTGCCCCTTCATTCTTCACTTGCACAGTACTTCCAGCTACACTGTGCATCACCTCCATATAACGTTCTGTAACTTCCAACAAATGCATGGTTGCCCCCTCATTCTTCACTTGCACAGTACTTCCAGCCTCACTGTGCATCACCTCCAGATAACGTTCTGTAACTTCCAACACATGCCTGGTTGCCCCCTCATTCTTCACTTGCACAGTACTTCCAGCCTCACTGTGCATCACCTCCAGATAACATTCTGTAACTTCCAACACATGCCTGGCTGCCCCCTCATTCTTCACTTGCACAGTAACTTCCAACACATGCCTGGTTGCCCCCTCATTCTTCACTTGCACAGTACTTCCAGCCTCACGGTGCATCACCTCCAGATAACATTCTGTAACTTCCAACACATGCCTGGTTGCCCCCTCAATCTTCACTTGCACAGTACTTCCAGCTACACTGTGCATCACCTCCAGATAACATTCTGTAACTTCCAACAAATGCCTGGTTACGCCCTCATTCTTCACTTGCACAGTACTTCCAGCCTCACTGTGCATCACCTCCAGATAACATTCTGTAACTTCCAACACATGCCTGGTTGCCCCCTCATTCTTCACTTGCACAGTAACTTCCAACACATGCCTGGTTGCCCCCTCATTCTTCACTTGCACAGTACTTCCAGCCTCACGGTGCATCACCTCCAGATAACATTCTGTAACTTCCAACACATGCCTGGTTGCCCCCTCATTCTTCACTTGCACAGTACTCCCAGCCTCACTGTGCATCACCTCCAGATAACATTCTGTAACTTCCAACACATGCCTGGTTGCCCCCTCATTCTTCACTTGCACAGTACTTCCAGCCTCACTGTGCATCACCTCCAGATAATGTTCTGTAACTTCCAACACATGCCTGGTTACCCCCTCATTCTTCACTTGCACAGTACTTCCAGCCTCACTGTGCATCACCTCCAGATAATGTTCTGTAACTTCCAACACATGCCTGGTTGCCCCCTCATTCTTCACTTGCACAGTACTTCCAGCCACACTGTGCATCACCTCCAGATAGCGTTCTGTAACTTCCAACATATAGCCTCACTGTGCATCACCTCCAGATAACGTTCTGTAACTTCCAACACATGCCTGGTTACCCCCTCATTCTTCACTTTCACAGACTTCCAGCCTCACTGTGCATCACCTCCAGATAACATTCTGTAACTTCCAACACATGCCTGGTTGCGCCCTCATTCTTCACTTGCACAGTAACTTCCAACACATGCCTGGTTGCCCCCTCATTCTTCACTTGCACAGTACTTCCAGCCTCACGGTGCATCACCTCCAGATAACATTCTGTAACTTCCAACACATGCCTGGTTGCCCCCTCAATCTTCACTTGCACTGTACTTCCAGCTACACTGTGCATCACCTCCAGATAACATTCTGTAACTTCCAACACATGCCTGGTTACGCCCTCATTCTTCACTTGCACAGTACTTCCAGCCTCACTGTGCATCACCTCCAGATAACATTCTGTAATTTCAAACACATGCCTGGTTGCCCACTCATTCTTCACTTGCACAGTACTTCCAGCCTCACTGTGCATCACCTCCAGATAACATTCTGTAACTTCCAACACATGCCTGGTTGCCCCCTCATTCTTCACTTGCACAGTAACTTCCAACACATGCCTGGTTGCCCCCTCATTCTTCACTTGCACAGTACTTCCAGCCTCACGGTGCATCACCTCCAGATAACATTCTGTAACTTCCAACACATGCCTGGTTGCCCCCTCAATCTTCACTTGCACAGTACTTCCAGCTACACTGTGCATCACCTCCAGATAACATTCTGTAACTTCCAACACATGCCTGGTTACGCCCTCATTCTTCACTTGCACAGTACTTCCAGCCTCACTGTGCATCACCTCCAGATAACATTCTGTAACTTCCAACACATGCCTGGTTGCCCCCTCATTCTTCACTTGCACAGTAACTTCCAACACATGCCTGGTTGCCCCCTCATTCTTCACTTGCACAGTACTTCCAGCCTCACGGTGCATCACCTCCAGATAACATTCTGTAACTTCCAACACATGCCTGGTTGCCCCCTCATTCTTCACTTGCACAGTACTCCTAGCCTCACTGTGCATCACCTCCAGATAACGTTCTGTAACTTCCAACACATGCCTGGTTGCCCCTCATTCTTCACTTGCACAGTACTCCCAGCCTCACTGTGCATCACCTCCAGATAACATTCTGTAACTTCCAACACATGCCTGGTTGCCCCCTCATTTTTCACTTGCACAGTAACTTCCAACACATGCCTGGTTACCCCCTCATTCTTCACTTTCACAGTACTTCCAGCCTCACGGTGCATCACCCCCAGATAGCATTCTGTAACTTCCAACACATGCCTGGTTGCCCACTCATTCTTCACTTGCACAGTACTTCCAGCTACACTGTGCATCACCTCCAGATAACATTCTGTAACTTCCAACACATGCCTGGTTACCCCCTCATTCTTCACTTGCACAGTACTTCCAGCTTCACTGTGCATCACCTCCAGATAACATTCTGTAACTTCCAACACATGCCTGGTTGCCCCCTCATTCTTCACTTGCACAGTAACTTCCAACACATGCCTTTTTACCCCCTCATTCTTCACTTGCACAGTACTTCCAGCCTCACGGTGCATCACCCCCAGATAACATTCTGTAACTTCCAACACATGCCTGGTTGCCCCCTCATTCTTCACTTGCACAGTACTTCCAGCTACACTGTGCATCACCTCCAGATATCGTTCTGTAACTTCCAACACATGCCTGGTTGCCCCCTCATTCTTCACTTGCACAGTACTTCCAGCTACACTGTGCATCATCTCCAGATAACGTTCTGTAACTTCCAAAACATGCCTGGTTGCCCCCTCATTCTTCACTTACACAGTACTTCCAGCCTCACTGTGCATCACCTCCAGATAGTGTTCTGTAACTTCCAACACATGCTTGGTTGCCCCCTCATTCTTCACTTGCACAGTACTTCCAGCTACACTGTGCATCACCTCCAGATAACATTCTGTAAATTCCAACACATGCCTGGGTACGCCCTCATTCTTCACTTGCACAGTACTTCCAGCCTCACTGTGCATCACCTCCAGATAACATTCTGTAACTTCCAACACATGTCTGGTTGCCCCCTCATTCTTCACTTGCACAGTAACTTCCAACACATGCCTGGTTGCCCCCTCATTCTTCACTTGCACAGTACTTCCAGCTTCACTGTGCATCACCTCCAGATAACATTCTGTAACTTCCAACACATGCCTGGTTGCCCCTTCATTCTTCACTTGCACAGTACTTCCAGCCTCACTGTGCATCACCTCAAGATAGTGTTCTGTAACTTCCAACACATGCTTGGTTGCCCCCTCATTCTTAACTTGCACAGTACTTCCAGCTACACTGTGCATCACCTCCAGATAACATTCTGTAAATTCCAACACATGCCTGGGTACGCCCTCATTCTTCACTTGCACAGTACTTCCAGCCTCACTGTGCATCACCTCCAGATAACATTCTGTAACTTCCAACACATGCCTGGTTGCCCCCTCATTCTTCACTTGCACAGTAACTTCCAACACATGCCTGGTTGCCCCCTCATTCTTCACTTGCACAGTACTTCCAGCTTCACTGTGCATCACCTCCAGATAACATTCTGTAACTTCCAACACATTCCTGGTTGCCCCCTCATTCTTCACTTGCACAGTACTTCCAGCTACTCTGTGCATCACCTCCAGATAACGTTCTGTAACTTCCAAAACATGCCTGCTTGCCCCCTCATTCTTCACTTGCACAGTACTTCCAGCCTCACTGTGCATCACCTCCAGATAACATTCTGTAACTTCCAACACATGCCTGGTTGCCCCCTCATTCTTCACTTGCACAGTACTTCCAGCCTCACTGTGCATCACCTCCAGATAGTGTTCTGTAACTTCCAACACATGCCTGGTTGCCCCCTCATTCTTCACTTGCACAGTACTTCCAGCTACACTGTGCATCACCTCCAGGTAACATTCTGTAACTTCCAACACATGCCTGGTTACGCCCTCATTCTTCACTTGCACAGTACTTCCAGCCCCACTGTGCATCACCTTCAGATAACATTCTGTAACTTCCAACACATGCCTGGTTGCCCCCTCATTCTGCACTTGCACAGTAACTTCCAACACATGCCTGGTTGCCCCCTCATTCTTCACTTGCACAGTACTTCCAGCCTCACGGTGCATCACCTCCAGATAACATTCTGTAACTTCCAACACATGCCTGGTTGCCCCCTCATTCTTCACTTGCACAGTACTCCCAGCCTCACTGTGCATCACCTCCAGATAACATTCTGTAACTCCCAACACATGCCTGGTTACCCCCTCATTCTTCACTTGCACAGTACTTCCAGCCTCACTGTGCATCACCTCCAGATAACGTTCTGTAACTTCCAACACATGCCTGGTTACCCCCTCATTCATCACTTGCACAGTACTTCCAGCCTCACTGTGCATCACCTCGAGATAGCGTTCTGTAACTTCCAACACATGCCTGGTTGCCCCCTCATTCTTCACTTGCACAGTACTTCCAGCTACACTGTGCATCACCTCCAGATAACATTCTGTAACTTCCAACACATGCCTGGTTACGGCCTCATTCATCACTTGCACAGAACTTCCAGCCTCACTGTGCATCACCTCCAGATAACATTCTGTAACTTCCAACACATGCCTGGTTGCCTCCTCATTTTTCACTTGCACAGTAACTTCCAACACATGCCTGGTTACCCCCTCATTCTTCACTTTCACAGTACTTCCAGCCTCACGGTGCATCACCCCCAGATAACATTCTGTAACTTCCAACACATGCCTGGTTGCCCCCTCATTTTTAACTTGCACAGTAACTTCCAACACATGCCTGGTTACCCCCTCATTTTTCACTTTCACAGTACTTCCAGCCTCAGTGTGCATCACCTCCAGATAACATTCTGTAACTTCCAACATATGCCTGGTTGCCCCCTCATTCTTCACTTGCACAGTAACTTCCAACACATGCCTGGTTACCCCCTCATTCTTCACTTTCACAGTACTTCCAGCCTCACTGTGCATCACCTCCAGATAGCGTTCTGTAACTTCCAACACATGCCTGGTTGCCCCCTCATTCTTCACTTACACAGTAACTTCCAACACATGCCTGGTTACCCCATCATTCTTCACTTGCACAGTACTTCCAGCCTCACTGTGCATCACCTCCAGATAACATTCTGTAACTTCCAACACATGCCTGGTTGCCCCCTCATTTTTCACTTGCACAGTACTTCCAGCCTCACTGTGCATCACCTCCAGATAACATTCTGTAACTTCCAACACATGCCTGGACGCCCCCTCATTCTTCACTTGCACAGTACTTCCCGCTGCACTGTGCATCACCTCCAGATAACATTCTATAACTTCCAACACATGCCTGGTTACCCCCTCATTCTTCACTTGCACAGAACTTCCAGCCTCACTGTGCATCACCTCCAGATAACATTCTGTAACTTCCAACACATGCCTGGTTGCCCCCTCATTTTTCACTTGCACAGTACTTCCAGCCTCACTGTGCATCACCTCCAGATAACATTCTCTAACTTCCAACACATGCCTGGTTGCCCCCTCATTCTTCACTTGCACAGTAACTTCCAACACATGCCTGGTTGCCCCCTCATTCTTCACTTGCACAGTACTTCCAGCCTCACGGTGCATCACCTCCAGATAACATTCTGTAACTTCCAACACATGCCTGGTTGCCCCCTCATTCTTCACTTGCACAGTACTCCCAGCCTCACTGTGCATCACCTCCAGATAACATTCTATAACTTCCAACACATGCCTGGTTGCCCCCTCATTCTTCACTTGCACAGTACTCCCAGCCTCACTGTGCATCACTTCCAGATAACGTTCTGTAACTTCCAACACATGCCTGGTTGCCCCCTCATTCTTCACTTGCACAGTACTTCCAGCCTCACTGTGCATCACCTCCAGATAGCGTTCTGTAACTTCCAACACATGCCTGGTTACCCCCTCATTCTTCACTTGCACAGTACTTCCAGCCACACTGTGCATCATCTCCAGATAACGTTCTGTAACTTCCAACACATGCCTGGTTGCCCCCTCATTCTTCACTTGCACAGTACTTCCAGCTACACTGTGCATCATCTCCAGATAACGTTCTGTAACTTCCAAAACATGCCTGGTTGCCCCCTCATTCTTCACTTACACAGTACTTCCAGCCTCACTGTGCATCACCTCCAGATAGTGTTCTGTAACTTCCAACACATGCTTGGTTGCCCCCTCATTCTTCACTTGCACAGTACTTCCAGCTACACTGTGCATCACCTCCAGATAACATTCTGTAAATTCCAACACATGCCTGGGTACGCCCTCATTCTTCACTTGCACAGTACTTCCAGCCTCACTGTGCATCACCTCCAGATAACATTCTGTAACTTCCAACACATGTCTGGTTGCCCCCTCATTCTTCACTTGCACAGTAACTTCCAACACATGCCTGGTTGCCCCCTCATTCTTCACTTGCACAGTACTTCCAGCTTCACTGTGCATCACCTCCAGATAACATTCTGTAACTTCCAACACATGCCTGGTTGCCCCTTCATTCTTCACTTGCACAGTACTTCCAGCCTCACTGTGCATCACCTCAAGATAGTGTTCTGTAACTTCCAACACATGCTTGGTTGCCCCCTCATTCTTAACTTGCACAGTACTTCCAGCTACACTGTGCATCACCTCCAGATAACATTCTGTAAATTCCAACACATGCCTGGGTACGCCCTCATTCTTCACTTGCACAGTACTTCCAGCCTCACTGTGCATCACCTCCAGATAACATTCTGTAACTTCCAACACATGCCTGGTTGCCCCCTCATTCTTCACTTGCACAGTAACTTCCAACACATGCCTGGTTGCCCCCTCATTCTTCACTTGCACAGTACTTCCAGCTTCACTGTGCATCACCTCCAGATAACATTCTGTAACTTCCAACACATTCCTGGTTGCCCCCTCATTCTTCACTTGCACAGTACTTCCAGCTACTCTGTGCATCACCTCCAGATAACGTTCTGTAACTTCCAAAACATGCCTGCTTGCCCCCTCATTCTTCACTTGCACAGTACTTCCAGCCTCACTGTGCATCACCTCCAGATAACATTCTGTAACTTCCAACACATGCCTGGTTGCCCCCTCATTCTTCACTTGCACAGTACTTCCAGCCTCACTGTGCATCACCTCCAGATAGTGTTCTGTAACTTCCAACACATGCCTGGTTGCCCCCTCATTCTTCACTTGCACAGTACTTCCAGCTACACTGTGCATCACCTCCAGGTAACATTCTGTAACTTCCAACACATGCCTGGTTACGCCCTCATTCTTCACTTGCACAGTACTTCCAGCCCCACTGTGCATCACCTCCAGATAACATTCTGTAACTTCCAACACATGCCTGGTTGCCCCCTCATTCTTCACTTGCACAGTAACTTCCAACACATGCCTGGTTGCCCCCTCATTCTTCACTTGCACAGTACTTCCAGCCTCACGGTGCATCACCTCCAGATAACATTCTGTAACTTCCAACACATGCCTGGTTGCCCCCTCATTCTTCACTTGCACAGTACTCCCAGCCTCACTGTGCATCACCTCCAGATAACATTCTGTAACTCCCAACACATGCCTGGTTACCCCCTCATTCTTCACTTGCACAGTACTTCCAGCCTCACTGTGCATCACCTCCAGATAACGTTCTGTAACTTCCAACACATGCCTGGTTACCCCCTCATTCATCACTTGCACAGTACTTCCAGCCTCACTGTGCATCACCTCCAGATAACGTTCTGTAACTTCCAACACATGCCTGGTTACCCCCTCATTCTTCACTTGCACAGTACTTCCAGCCTCACTGTGCATCACCTCGAGATAGCGTTCTGTAACTTCCAACACATGCCTGGTTGCCCCCTCATTCTTCACTTGCACAGTACTTCCAGCTACACTATGCATCACCTCCAGATAACATTCTGTAACTTCCAACACATGCCTGGTTACGGCCTCATTCATCACTTGCACAGAACTTCCAGCCTCACTGTGCATCACCTCCAGATAACATTCTGTAACTTCCAACACATGCCTGGTTGCCTCCTCATTTTTCACTTGCACAGTAACTTCCAACAGATGCCTGGTTACCCCCTCATTCTTCACTTTCACAGTACTTCCAGCCTCACGGTGCATCACCCCCAGATAACATTCTGTAACTTCCAACACATGCCTGGTTGCCCCCTCATTTTTAACTTGCACAGTAACTTCCAACACATGCCTGGTTACCCCCTCATTTTTCACTTTCACAGTACTTCCAGCCTCAGTGTGCATCACCTCCAGATAACATTCTGTAACTTCCAACATATGCCTGGTTGCCCCCTCTTTCTTCACTTGCACAGTAACTTCCAACACATGCCTGGTTACCCCCTCATTCTTCACTTTCACAGTACTTCCAGCCTCACTGTGCATCACCTCCAGATAGCGTTCTGTAACTTCCAACACATGCCTGGTTGCCCCCTCATTCTTCACTTACACAGTAACTTCCAACACATGCCTGGTTACCCCATCATTCTTCACTTGCACAGTACTTCCAGCCTCACTGTGCATCACCTCCAGATAACATTCTGTAACTTCCAACACATGCCTGGTTGCCCCCTCATTTTTCACTTGCACAGTACTTCCAGCCTCACTGTGCATCACCTCCAGATAACATTCTGTAACTTCCAACACATGCCTGGACGCCCCCTCATTCTTCACTTGCACAGTACTTCCCGCTGCACTGTGCATCACCTTCAGATAACATTCTATAACTTCCAACACATGCCTGGTTACCCCCTCATTCTTCACTTGCACAGAACTTCCAGCCTCACTGTGCATCACCTCCAGATAACATTCTGTAACTTCCAACACATGCCTGGTTGCCCCCTCATTTTTCACTTGCACAGTACTTCCAGCCTCACTGTGCATCACCTCCAGATAACATTCTCTAACTTCCAACACATGCCTGGTTGCCCCCTCATTCTTCACTTGCACAGTAACTTCCAACACATGCCTGGTTGCCCCCTCATTCTTCACTTGCACAGTACTTCCAGCCTCACGGTGCATCACCTCCAGATAACATTCTGTAACTTCCAACACATGCCTGGTTGCCCCCTCATTCTTCACTTGCACAGTACTCCCAGCCTCACTGTGCATCACCTCCAGATAACATTCTGTAACTTCCAACACATGCCTGGTTGCCCCCTCATTCTTCACTTGCACAGTAACTCCCAACACATGCCTGGTTGCCCCCTCATTCTTCACTTGCACAGTACTCCCAGCCTCACTGTGCATCACTTCCAGATAACGTTCTGTAACTTCCAACACATGCCTGGTTGCTCCCTCATTCTTCACTTGCACAGTACTTCCAGCCTCACTGTGCATCACCTCCAGATAGCGTTCTGTAACTTCCAACACATGCCTGGTTACCCCCTCATTCTTCACTTGCACAGTACTTCCAGCCACACTGTGCATCACCTCCAGATAGCGTTCTATAACTTCCAACACATGCCTGGTTGCCCCTCATTCTTCACTTGCACAGTACTTCCAGGCACACTGTGCATCACCTCCAGATAACATTCTGTAACTTCCAACACATGCCTGGTTGCCCCCTCATTCTTCACTTGCACAGTACTCCCAGCCTCACTGTGCATCACCTCCAGATAACATTCTGTAACTTCCAACACATGCCTGGTTACCCCCTCATTCTTCACTTGCACAGAACTTCCAGCCTCACTGTGCATCACCTCCAGATAACATTCTGTAACTTCCAACACATGCCTGGTTGCCCCCTCATTTTTCACTTGCACGGTAACTTCCAACACATGCTTGGTTATCCCCTCATTCTTCACTTTCACAGTACTTCCAGCCTCATGGTGCATCATCCCCAGATAACATTCTGTAACTTCCAACACATGTCTGGTTGCCCCCTCATTCTTCACTTGCACAGTACTTCCAGCCTCACTGTGCATCACCTCCAGATAGCATTCTGTAACTTCCAACACATGCTGGTTGCCCCCTCATTCTTCACTTGCACAGTACTTCCAGCTACACTGTGCATCACCTCCAGATAACATTCTGTAACTTCCAACACATGCCTGGTTTCCCCCTCATTCTTAACTTGCACAGTATCTTCCAACACATGCCTGGTTACCCACTTATTCTTCACTTGCACAGTACTTCCAGCCTCACGGTGCATCACCCCCAGATAGCATTCTGTAACTTCCAACACATGCCTGGTTGCCCACTCATTCTTCACTTGCACAGTACTTCCAGCCTCACTGTGCATCACCTCCAGATAACATTCTGTAACTTCCAACACATGCCTGGTTGCCCCCTCATTCTTCACTTGCACAGTAACTTCCAACACATGCCTGGTTGCCCCCTCATTCTTCACTTGCACAGTACTTCCAGCTTCACTGTGCATCACCTCCAGATAACATTCTGTAACTTCCAACACATTCCTGGTTGCCCCCTCATTCTTCACTTGCACAGTACTTCCAGCTACTCTGTGCATCACCTCCAGATAACGTTCTGTAACTTCCAAAACATGCCTGCTTGCCCCCTCATTCTTCACTTGCACAGTACTTCCAGCCTCACTGTGCATCACCTCCAGATAACATTCTGTAACTTCCAACACATGCCTGGTTGCCCCCTCATTCTTCACTTGCACAGTACTTCCAGCCTCACTGTGCATCACCTCCAGATAGTGTTCTGTAACTTCCAACACATGCCTGGTTGCCCCCTCATTCTTCACTTGCACAGTACTTCCAGCTACACTGTGCATCACCTGCAGGTAACATTCTGTAACTTCCAACACATGCCTGGTTACGCCCTCATTCTTCACTTGCACAGTACTTCCAGCCCCACTGTGCATCACCTCCAGATAACATTCTGTAACTTCCAACACATGCCTGGTTGCCCCCTCATTCTTCACTTGCACAGGAACTTCCAACACATGCCTGGTTGCCCCCTCATTCTTCACTTGCACAGTACTTCCAGCCTCACGGTGCATCACCTCCAGATAACATTCTGTAACTTCCAACACATGCCTGGTTGCCCCCTCATTCTTCACTTGCACAGTACTCCCAGCCTCACTGTGCATCACCTCCAGATAACATTCTGTAACTCCCAACACATGCCTGGTTACCCCCTCATTCTTCACTTGCACAGTACTTCCAGCCTCACTGTGCATCACCTCCAGATAACGTTCTGTAACTTCCAACACATGCCTGGTTGCCCCCTCATTCTTCACTTGCACAGTACTTCCAGCTACACTATGCATCACCTCCAGATAACATTCTGTAACTTCCAACACATGCCTGGTTACGGCCTCATTCATCACTTGCACAGAACTTCCAGCCTCACTGTGCATCACCTCCAGATAACATTCTGTAACTTCCAACACATGCCTGGTTGCCTCCTCATTTTTCACTTGCACAGTAACTTCCAACACATGCCTGGTTACCCCCTCATTCTTCACTTTCACAGTACTTCCAGCCTCACGGTGCATCACCCCCAGATAACATTCTGTAACTTCCAACACATGCCTGGTTGCCCCCTCATTTTTAACTTGCACAGTAACTTCCAACACATGCCTGGTTACCCCCTCATTTTTCACTTTCACAGTACTTCCAGCCTCAGTGTGCATCACCTCCAGATAACATTCTGTAACTTCCAACATATGCCTGGTTGCCCCCTCATTCTTCACTTGCACAGTAACTTCCAACACATGCCTGGTTACCCCCTCATTCTTCACTTTCACAGTACTTCCAGCCTCACTGTGCATCACCTCCAGATAGCGTTCTGTAACTTCCAACACATGCCTGGTTGCCCCCTCATTCTTCACTTACACAGTAGCTTCCAACACATGCCTGGTTACCCCATCATTCTTCACTTGCACAGTACTTCCAGCCTCACTGTGCATCACCTCCAGATAACATTCTGTAACTTCCAACACATGCCTGGTTGCCCCCTCATTTTTCACTTGCACAGTACTTCCAGCCTCACTGTGCATCACCTCCAGATAACATTCTGTAACTTCCAACACATGCCTGGACGCCCCCTCATTCTTCACTTGCACAGTACTTCCCGCTGCACTGTGCAT
Organism: Ambystoma mexicanum; assembly: GCF_040938575.1. Classification (NCBI taxonomy): domain Eukaryota; kingdom Metazoa; phylum Chordata; class Amphibia; order Caudata; family Ambystomatidae; genus Ambystoma; species Ambystoma mexicanum. The sequence goes on along the minus strand of NC_090923.1, from coordinate 29,210,033 downwards.
CACCTCCAGATAACATTCTATAACTTCCAACACATGCCTGGTTACCCCCTCATTCTTCACTTGCACAGAACTTCCAGCCTCACTGTGCATCACCTCCAGATAACATTCTGTAACTTCCAACACATGCCTGGTTGCCCCCTCATTTTTCACTTGCACAGTACTTCCAGCCTCACTGTGCATCACCTCCAGATAACATTCTCTAACTTCCAACACATGCCTGGTTGCCCCCTCATTCTTCACTTGCACAGTAACTTCCAACACATGCCTGGTTGCCCCCTCATTCTTCACTTGCACAGTACTTCCAGCCTCACGGTGCATCACCTCCAGATAACATTCTGTAACTTCCAACACATGCCTGGTTGCCCCCTCATTCTTCACTTGCACAGTACTCCCAGCCTCACTGTGCATCACCTCCAGATAACATTCTGTAACTTCCAACACATGCCTGGTTGCCCCCTCATTCTTCACTTGCACAGTAACTCCCAACACATGCCTGGTTGCCCCCTCATTCTTCACTTGCACAGTACTCCCAGCCTCACTGTGCATCACTTCCAGATAACGTTCTGTAACTTCCAACACATGCCTGGTTGCCCCCTCATTCTTCACTTGCACAGTACTTCCAGCCTCACTGTGCATCACCTCCAGATAGCGTTCTGTAACTTCCAACACATGCCTGGTTACCCCCTCATTCTTCACTTGCACAGTACTTCCAGCCACACTGTGCATCACCTCCAGATAGCGTTCTATAACTTCCAACACATGCCTGGTTGCCCCTCATTCTTCACTTGCACAGTACTTCCAGACACACTGTGCATCACCTCCAGATAACATTCTGTAACTTCCAACACATGCCTGGTTGCCCCCTCATTCTTCACTTGCACAGTACTCCCAGCCTCACTGTGCATCACCTCCAGATAACATTCTGTAACTTCCAACACATGCCTGGTTACCCCCTCATTCTTCACTTGCACAGAACTTCCAGCCTCACTGTGCATCACCTCCAGATAACATTCTGTAACTTCCAACACATGCCTGGTTGCCCCCTCATTTTTCACTTGCACAGTAACTTCCAACACATGCCTGGTTACCCCCTCATTCTTCACTTTCACAGTACTTCCAGCCTCACGGTGCATCAACCCCAGATAACATTCTGTAACTTCCAACACATGCCTGGTTGCCCCCTCATTTTTCACTTGCACAGTAACTTCCAACACATGCTTGGTTACCCCCTCATTCTTCACTTTCACAGTACTTCCAGCCTCATGGTGCATCATCCCCAGATAACATTCTGTAACTTCCAACACATGCCTGGTTGCCCCCTCATTCTTCACTTGCACAGTACTTCCAGCCTCACTGTGCATCACCTCCAGATAGCATTCTGTAACTTCCAACACATGCTGGTTGCCCCCTCATTCTTCACTTGCACAGTACTTCCAGCTACACTGTGCATCACCTCCAGATAACATTCTATAGCTTCCAACACATGCCTGGTTTCCCCCTCATTCTTAACTTGCACAGTAACCTCCAACACATGCCTGGTTACCCACTCATTCTTCACTTGCACAGTACTTCCAGCCTCACGGTGCATCACCCCCAGATAGCATTCTGTAACTTCCAACACATGCCTGGTTGCCCACTCATTCTTCACTTGCACAGTACTTCCAGCCACACTGTGCATCACCTCCAGATAGCATTCTGTAACTTCCAACACATGCTGGTTGCCCCCTCATTCTTCTCTTGCACAGTACTTCCAGCTTCACTGTGCATCACCTCCAGATAACATTCTGTAACTTCCAACACATGCCTGGTTGCCCCCTCATTCTTCACTTGCACAGTAACTTCCAACACATGCCTGGTTACCCCCTCATTCTTCACTTGCACAGTACTTCCAGCCTCACAGTGCATCACCCCCAGATAACATTCTGTAACTTCCAACACATGCCTGGTTGCCCCCTCATTCTTCACTTGCACAGTACTTCCAGCCTCACGGTGCATCACCTCCAGATAACATTCTGTAAATTCCAACACATGCCTGGTTGCCCCCTCAATCTTCACTTGCACAGTACTTCCAGCTACACTGTGCATCACCTCCAGATAACATTCTGTAACTTCCAACACATGCCTGGTTACGCCCTCATTCTTCACTTGCACAGTACTTCCAGCCTCACTGTGCATCACCTCCAGATAACATTCTGTAACTTCCAACACATGCCTGGTTGCCCCCTCATTCTTCACTTGCACAGTAACTTCCAACACATGCCTGGTTGCCCCCTCATTCTTCACTTGCACAGTACTTCCAGCCTCACGGTGCATCACCTCCAGATAACATTCTGTAACTTCCAACACATGCCTGGTTGCCCCCTCATTTTTCACTTGCACAGTAACTTCCAACACATGCTTGGTTACCCCCTCATTCTTCACTTTCACAGTACTTCCAGCCTCATGGTGCATCATAACCAGATAACATTCTGTAACTTCCAACACATGCCTGGTTGCCCCCTCATTCTTCACTTGCACAGTACTTCCAGCCTCACTGTGCATCACCTCCAGATAGCATTCTGTAACTTCCAACACATGCTGGTTGCCCCCTCATTCTTCACTTGCACAGTACTTCCAGCTACACTGTGCATCACCTCCAGATAACATTCTGTAACTTCCAACACATGCCTGGTTTCCCCCTCATTCTTAACTTGCACAGTAACTTCCAACACATGCCTGGTTACCCACTCATTCTTCACTTGCACAGTACTTCCAGCCTCACGGTGCATCACCCCAGATAGCATTCTGTAACTTCCAACACATGCCTGGTTGCCCACTCATTCTTCACTTGCACAGTACTTCCAGCCACACTGTGCATCACCTCCAGATAGCATTCTGTAACTTCCAACACATGCTGGTTGCCCCCTCATTCTTCACTTGCACAGTACTTCCAGCTACACCTTGCATCACCTCCAGATAACATTCTGTAACTTCCAACACATGCCTGGTTACCCCCTCATTCTTCACTTGCACAGTACTTCCAGCTTCACTGTGCATCACCTCCAGATAACATTCTGTAACTTCCAACACATGCCTGGTTGCCCCCTCATTCTTCACTTGCACAGTAACTTCCAACACATGCCTGGTTACCCCCCCATTCTTCACTTGCACAGTACTTCCAGCCTCACAGTGCATCACCCCCAGATAACATTCTGTAACTTCCAACACATGCCTGGTTGCCCCCTCATTCTTCACTTGCACAGTACTTCCAGCCTCACGGTGCATCACCTCCAGATAACATTCTGTAACTTCCAACACATGCCTGGTTGCCCCCTCAATCTTCACTTGCACAGTACTTCCAGCTACACTGTGCATCACCTCCAGATAACATTCTGTAACTTCCAACACATGCTTGGTTACGCCCTCATTCTTCACTTGCACAGTACTTCCAGCCTCACTGTGCATCACCTCCAGATAACATTCTGTAACTTCCAACACATGCCTGGTTGCCCCCTCATTCTTCACTTGCACAGTAACTTCCAACACATGCCTGGTTGCCCCCTCATTCTTCACTTGCACAGTACTTCCAGCCTCACGGTGCATCACCTCCAGATAACATTCTGTAACTTCCAACACATGCCTGGTTGCCCCCTCATTCTTCACTTGCACAGTACTCCCAGCCTCACTGTGCATCACCTCCAGATAACGTTCTGTAACTTCCAACACATGCCTGGTTGCCCCCTCATTCTTCACTTGCACAGTACTTCCAGCCTCACTGTGCATCACCTCCAGATAATGTTCTGTAACTTCCAACACATGCCTGGTTACCCCCTCATTCTTCACTTGCACAGTACTTCCAGCCTCACTGTGCATCACCTCCAGATAATGTTCTGTAACTTCCAACACATGCCTGGTTGCCCCCTCATTCTTCACTTGCACAGTACTTCCAGCCACACCGTGCATCACCTCCAGATAGCGTTCTGTAACTTCCAACATATAGCCTCACTGTGCATCACCTCCAGATAACGTTCTGTAACTTCCAACACATGCCTGGTTACCCCCTCATTCTTCACTTTCACAGACTTCCAGCCTCACTGTGCATCACCTCCAGATAACATTCTGTAACTTCCAACACATGCCTGGTTGCCCCCTCATTCTTCACTTGCACAGTAACTTCCAACACATGCCTGGTTGCCCCCTCATTCTTCACTTGCACAGTACTTCCAGCCTCACGGTGCATCACCTCCAGATAACATTCTGTAACTTCCAACACATGCCTGGTTGCCCCCTCAATCTTCACTTGCACAGTACTTCCAGCTACACTGTGCATCACCTCCAGATAACATTCTGTAACTTCCAACACATGCCTGGTTACGCCCTCATTCTTCACTTGCACAGTACTTCCAGCCTCACTGTGCATCACCTCCAGATAACATTCTGTAACTTCCAACACATGCCTGGTTGCCCACTCATTCTTCACTTGCACAGTACTTCCAGCCTCACTGTGCATCACCTCCAGATAACGTTCTGTAACTTCCAACACATTCCTGGTTGCCCCCTCATTCTTCACTTGCACAGTACTTCCAGCCTCACTGTGCATCACCTCCAGATAACATTCTGTAACTTCCAACACATGCCTGGTTGCCCCCTCATTCTTCACTTGCACAGTAACTTCCAACACATGCCTGGTTGCCCCTCATTCTTCACTTGCACAGTACTTCCAGCCTCACGGTGCATCACCTCCAGATAACATTCTGTAACTTCCAACACATGCCTGGTTGCCCCCTCAATCTTCACTTGCACAGTACTTCCAGCTACACTGTGCATCACCTCCAGATAACATTCTGTAACTTCCAACACATGCCTGGTTACGCCCTCATTCTTCACTTGCACAGTACTTCCAGCCTCACTGTGCATCACCTCCAGATAACATTCTGTAACTTCCAACACATGCCTGGTTGCCCCCTCATTCTTCACTTGCACAGTAACTTCCAACACATGCCTGGCTGCCCCCTCATTCTTCACTTGCACAGTACTCCCAGCCTCACTGTGCATCACCTCCAGATAACGTTCTGTAACTTCCAACACATGCCTGGTTACCCCTCATTCTTCACTTGCACAGTACTTCCAGCCTCACTGTGCATCACCTCCAGATAACGTTCTGTAACTTCCAACACATGCCTGGTTGCCCCCTCATTCTTCACTTGCACAGTACTTCCAGCCACACTGTGCATCACCTCCAGATAGCGTTCTGTAACTTCCAACACATGCCTGGTTGCCCCCTCATTCTTCACTTGCACAGTACTTCCAGCTACACTGTGCATCACCTCCAGATAACATTCTGTAACTTCCAACACATGCCTGGTTGCCCCCTCATTCTTCACTTGCACAGTACTCCCAGCCTCACTGTGCATCACCTCCAGATAACATTCTGTAACTTCCAACACATGCCTGGTTACCCCCTCATTCTTCACTTGCACAGAACTTCCAGCCTCACTGTGCATCACCTCCAGATAACATTCTGTAACTTCCAACACATGCTGGTTACCCCCTCATTCTTCACTTTCACAGACTTCCAGCCTCACTGTGCATCACCTCCAGATAACATTCTGTAACTTCCAACACATGCCTGGTTGCCCCCTCAATCTTCACTTGCACAGTACTTCCAGCTACACTGTGCATCACCTCCAGATAACATTCTGTAACTTCCAACACATGCCTGGTTACGCCCTCATTCTTCACTTGCACAGTACTCCCAGCCTCACTGTGCATCACCTCCAGATAACATTCTGTAACTTCCAACACATGCCTGGTTACCCCCTCATTCTTCACTTGCACAGAACTTCCAGCCTCACTGTGCATCACCTCCAGATAACATTCTGTAACTTCCAACACATGCCTGGTTGCCCCCTCATTCTTCACTTGCACAGTAACTTCCAACACATGCCTGGTTGCCCCCTCATTCTTCACTTGCACAGTACTTCCAGCCTCACGGTGCATCACCTCCAGATAACATTCTGTAACTTCCAACACATGCCTGGTTGCCCCCTCAATCTTCACTTGCACAGTACTTCCAGCTACACTGTGCATCACCTCCAGATAACATTCTGTAACTTCCAACACATGCCTGGTTACGCCCTCATTCTTCACTTGCACAGTACTTCCAGCCTCACTGTGCATCACCTCCAGATAACGTTCTGTAACTTCCAACACATGCCTGGTTGCCCACTCATTCTTCACTTGCACAGTACTTCCAGCCTCACTGTGCATCACCTCCAGATAACGTTCTGTAACTTCCAACACATTCCTGGTTGCCCCCTCATTCTTCACTTGCACAGTACTTCCAGCCTCACTGTGCATCACCTCCAGATAACATTCTGTAACTTCCAACACATGCCTGGTTGCCCCCTCATTCTTCACTTGCACAGTAACTTCCAACACATGCCTGGTTGCCCCCTCATTCTTCACTTGCACAGTACTTCCAGCCTCACGGTGCATCACCTCCAGATAACATTCTGTAACTTCCAACACATGCCTGGTTGCCCCCTCAATCTTCACTTGCACAGTACTTCCAGCTACACTGTGCATCACCTCCAGATAACATTCTGTAACTTACAACACATGCCTGGTTACGCCCTTATTCTTCACTTGCACAGTACTTCCAGCCTCACTGTGCATCACCTCCAGATAACATTCTGTAACTTCCAACACATGCCTGGTTGCCCCCTCATTCTTCACTTGCACAGTAACTTCCAACACATGCCTGGTTGCCCCCTCATTCTTCACTTGCACAGTACTTCCAGCCTCACGGTGCATCACCTCCAGATAACGTTCTGTAACTTCCAACACATGCCTGGTTGCCCCCTCATTCTTCACTTGCACAGTACTCCTAGCCTCACTGTGCATCACCTCCAGATAACGTTCTGTAACTTCCAACACATGCCTGGTTGCCCCCTCATTCTTCACTTGCACAGTACTCCCAGCCTCACTGTGCATCACCTCCAGATAACGTTCTGTAACTTCCAACACATGCCTGGTTACCCCTCATTCTTCACTTGCACAGTACTTCCAGCCTCACTGTGCATCACCTCCAGATAACGTTCTGTAACTTCCAACACATGCCTGGTTGCCCCCTCATTCTTCACTTGCACAGTACTTCCAGCCACACTGTGCATCACCTCCAGATAGCGTTCTGTAACTTCCAACACATGCCTGGTTGCCCCCTCATTCTTCACTTGCACAGTACTTCCAGCTACACTGTGCATCACCTCCAGATAACATTCTGTAACTTCCAACACATGCCTGGTTGCCCCCTCATTCTTCACTTGCACAGTACTCCCAGCCTCACTGTGCATCACCTCCAGATAACATTCTGTAACTTCCAACACATGCCTGGTTACCCCCTCATTCTTCACTTGCACAGAACTTCCAGCCTCACTGTGCATCACCTCCAGATAACATTCTGTAACTTCCAACACATGCCTGGTTGCCCCCTCATTTTTCACTTGCACAGTAACTTCCAACACATGCCTGGTTACCCCCTCATTCTTCACTTTCACAGTACTTCCAGCCTCACGGTGCATCACCCCCAGATAGCATTCTGTAACTTCCAACACATGCCTGGTTGCCCACTCATTCTTCACTTGCACAGTACTTCCAGCCACACTGTGCATCACCTCCAGATTGCATTCTGTAACTTCCAACACATGCTGGTTGCCCCCTCATTCTTCACTTGCACAGTACTTCCAGCTACACTGTGCATCACGTCCAGATAACATTCTGTAACTTCCAACACATGCCTGGTTACCCCCTCATTCTTCACTTGCACAGTACTTCCAGCTTCACTGTGCATCACCTCCAGATAACATTCTGTAACTTCCAACACATGCCTGGTTGCCCCCTCATTCTTCACTTGCACAGTAACTTCCAACACATGCCTGGTTACCCCCTCATTCTTCACTTGCACAGTACTTCCAGCCTCACGGTGCATCACCCCCAGATAACATTCTGTAACTTCCAACACATGCCTGGTTGCCCCCTCATTCTTCACTTGCACAGTACTTCCAGCTACACTGTGCATCACCTCCAGATATCGTTCTGTAACTTCCAACACATGCCTGGTTGCCCCCTCATTCTTCACTTGCACAGTACTTCCAGCTACACTGTGCATCATCTCCAGATAACGTTCTGTAACTTCCAAAACATGCCTGGTTGCCCCATCATTCTTCACTTGCACAGTACTTCCAGCCTCACTGTGCATCACCTCCAGATAACATTCTGTAACTTCCAACACATGCCTGGTTGCCCCCTCATTCTTCACTTGCACAGTACTTCCAGCCTCACTGTGCATCACCTCCAGATAGTGTTCTGTAACTTCCAACACATGCTTGGTTGCCCCCTCATTCTTCACTTGCACAGTACTTCCAGCTACACTGTGCATCACCTCCAGATAACATTCTGTAAATTCCAACACATGCCTGGGTACGCCCTCATTCTTCACTTGCACAGTACTTCCAGCCTCACTGTGCATCACCTCCAGATAACATTCTGTAACTTCCAACACATGCCTGGTTGCCCCCTCATTCTTCACTTGCACAGTAACTTCCAACACATGCCTGGTTGCCCCCTCATTCTTCACTTGCACAGTACTTCCAGCTTCACTGTGCATCACCTCCAGATAACATTCTGTAACTTCCAACACATGCCTGGTTGCCCCCTCATTCTTCACTTGCACAGTAACTTCCAACACATGCCTGGTTACCCCCTCATTCTTCACTTGCACAGTACTTCCAGCCTTACGGTGCATCACCCCCAGATAACATTCTGTAACTTCCAACACATGCCTGGTTGCCCCCTCATTCTTCACTTTCACAGTACTTCCAGCTACACTGTGCATCATCTCCAGATAACGTTCTGTAACTTCCAAAACATGCCTGCTTGCCCCCTCATTCTTCACTTGCACAGTACTTCCAGCCTCACTGTGCATCACCTCCAGATAACATTCTGTAACTTCCAACACATGCCTGGTTGCCCCCTCATTCTTCACTTGCACAGTACTTCCAGCCTCACTGTGCATCACCTCCAGATAACATTCTGTAACTTCCAACACATGCCTGTTTGCCCCCTCATTCTTCACTTGCACAGTACTTCCAGCCTCACTGTGCATCACCTCCAGATAGTGTTCTGTAACTTCCAACACATGCCTGGTTGCCCCCTCATTCTTCACTTGCACAGTACTTCCAGCCTCACTGTGCATCACCTCCAGATAGTGTTCTGTAACTTCCAACACATGCCTGGTTGCCCCCTCATTCTTCACTTGCACAGTACTTCCAGCTTCACTGTGCATCACCTCCAGATAACATTCTGTAACTTCCAACACATGCCTGGTTGCCCCCTCATTCTTCACTTGCACAGTAACTTCCAACACATGCCTGGTTACCCCCTCATTCTTCACTTGCACAGTACTTCCAGCCTCACTGTGCATCACCTCCAGATATTGTTCTGTAACTTCCAACACATGCCTGGTTGCCCCCTCATTCTTCACTTGCACAGTACTTCCAGCTACACTGTGCATCACCTCCAGATAACGTTCTGTAACTTCCAAAACATGCCTGGTTGCCCCCTCATTCTTCACTTGCACAGTACTTTCAGCCTCACTGTGCATCACCTCCAGATAACGTTCTGTAACTTCCAAAACATGCCTGGTTGCCCCCTCATTCTTCACTTGCACAGTACTTTCAGCCTCACTGTGCATCACCTCCAGATAACATTCTGTAACTTCCAACACATGCCTGTTTGCCCCCTCATTCTTCACTTGCACAGTACTTCCAGCCTCACTGTGCATCACCTCCAGATAGTGTTCTGTAACTTCCAACACATGCCTGGTTGCCCCCTCATTCTTCACTTGCACAGTACTTCCAGCTTCACTGTGCATCACCTCCAGATAACATTCTGTAACTTCCAACACATGCCTGGTTGCCCCCTCATTCTTCACTTGCACAGTAACTTCCAACACATGCCTGGTTACCCCCTCATTCTTCACTTGCACAGTACTTCCAGCCTCACGGTGCATCACCCCCAGATAACATTCTGTAACTTCCAACACATGCCTGGTTGCCCCCTCATTCTTCACTTGCACAGTACTTCCAGCTACACTGTGCATCACCTCCAGATATCGTTCTGTAACTTCCAACACATGCCTGGTTGCCCCCTCATTCTTCACTTGCACAGTACTTCCAGCCTCACTGTGCATCACCTCCAGATAGTGTTCTGTAACTTCCAACACATGCTTGGTTGCCCCCTCATTCTTCACTTGCACAGTACTTCCAGCTACACTGTGCATCACCTCCAGATAACGTTCTGTAACTTCCAAAACATGCCTGGTTGCCCCCTCATTCTTCACTTACACAGTACTTCCAGCCTCACTGTGCATCACCTCCAGATAGTGTTCTGTAACTTCCAACACATGCTTGGTTGCCCCCTCATTCTTCACTTGCACAGTACTTCCAGCTACACTGTGCATCACCTCCAGATAACATTCTGTAAATTCCAACACATGCCTGGGTACGCCCTCATTCTTCACTTGCACGGTACTTCCAGCCTCACTGTGCATCACCTCCAGATAACATTCTGTAACTTCCAACACATGTCTGGTTGCCCCCTCATTCTTCACTTGCACAGTAACTTCCAACACATGCCTGGTTGCCCCCTCATTCTTCACTTGCACAGTACTTCCAGCTTCACTGTGCATCACCTCCAGATAACATTCTGTAACTTCCAACACATGCCTGGTTGCCCCTTCATTCTTCACTTGCACAGTACTTCCAGCCTCACTGTGCATCACCTCAAGATAGTGTTCTGTAACTTCCAACACATGCCTGTTTGCCCCCTCATTCTTCACTTGCACAGTACTTCCAGCCTCACTGTGCATCACCTCCAGATAGTGTTCTGTAACTTCCAACACATGCCTGGTTGCCCCCTCATTCTTCACTTGCACAGTACTTCCAGCCTCACTGTGCATCACCTCCAGATAGTGTTCTGTAACTTCCAACACATGCCTGGTTGCCCCCTCATTCTTCACTTGCACAGTACTTCCAGCTTCACTGTGCATCACCTCCAGATAACATTCTGTAACTTCCAACACATGCCTGGTTGCCCCCTCATTCTTCACTTGCACAGTAACTTCCAACACATGCCTGGTTACCCCCTCATTCTTCACTTGCACAGTACTTCCAGCCTCACTGTGCATCACCTCCAGATATTGTTCTGTAACTTCCAACACATGCCTGGTTGCCCCCTCATTCTTCACTTGCACAGTACTTCCAGCTACACTGTGCATCACCTCCAGATAACGTTCTGTAACTTCCAAAACATGCCTGGTTGCCCCCTCATTCTTCACTTGCACAGTACTTTCAGCCTCACTGTGCATCACCTCCAGATAACGTTCTGTAACTTCCAAAACATGCCTGGTTGCCCCCTCATTCTTCACTTGCACAGTACTTTCAGCCTCACTGTGCATCACCTCCAGATAACATTCTGTAACTTCCAACACATGCCTGTTTGCCCCCTCATTCTTCACTTGCACAGTACTTCCAGCCTCACTGTGCATCACCTCCAGATAGTGTTCTGTAACTTCCAACACATGCCTGGTTGCCCCCTCATTCTTCACTTGCACAGTACTTCCAGCTTCACTGTGCATCACCTCCAGATAACATTCTGTAACTTCCAACACATGCCTGGTTGCCCCCTCATTCTTCACTTGCACAGTAACTTCCAACACATGCCTGGTTACCCCCTCATTCTTCACTTGCACAGTACTTCCAGCCTCACGGTGCATCACCCCCAGATAACATTCTGTAACTTCCAACACATGCCTGGTTGCCCCCTCATTCTTCACTTGCACAGTACTTCCAGCTACACTGTGCATCACCTCCAGATATCGTTCTGTAACTTCAAACACATGCCTGGTTGCCCCCTCATTCTTCACTTGCACAGTACTTCCAGCCTCACTGTGCATCACCTCCAGATAGTGTTCTGTAACTTCCAACACATGCTTGTTTGCCCCCTCATTCTTCACTTGCACAGTACTTCCAGCTACACTGTGCATCACCTCCAGATAACGTTCTGTAACTTCCAAAACATGCCTGGTTGCCCCCTCATTCTTCACTTACACAGTACTTCCAGCCTCACTGTGCATCACCTCCAGATAGTGTTCTGTAACTTCCAACACATGCTTGGTTGCCCCCTCATTCTTCACTTGCACAGTACTTCCAGCTACACTGTGCATCACCTCCAGATAACATTCTGTAAATTCCAACACATGCCTGGGTACGCCCTCATTCTTCACTTGCACGGTACTTCCAGCCTCACTGTGCATCACCTCCAGATAACATTCTGTAACTTCCAACACATGTCTGGTTGCCCCCTCATTCTTCACTTGCACAGTAACTTCCAACACATGCCTGGTTGCCCCCTCATTCTTCACTTGCACAGTACTTCCAGCTTCACTGTGCATCACCTCCAGATAACATTCTGTAACTTCCAACACATGCCTGGTTGCCCCTTCATTCTTCACTTGCACAGTACTTCCAGCCTCACTGTGCATCACCTCAAGATAGTGTTCTGTAACTTCCAACACATGCTTGGTTGCCCCCTCATTCTTAACTTGCACAGTACTTCCAGCTACACTGTGCATCACCTCCAGATAACATTCTGTAAATTCCAACACATGCCTGGGTACGCCCTCATTCTTCACTTGCACAGTACTTCCAGCCTCACTGTGCATCACCTCCAGATAACATTCTGTAACTTCCAACACATGCCTGGTTGCCCCCTCATTCTTCACTTGCACAGTAACTTCCAACACATGCCTGGTTGCCCCCTCATTCTTCACTTGCACAGTACTTCCAGCTTCACTGTGCATCACCTCCAGATAACATTCTGTAACTTCCAACACATTCCTGGTTGCCCCCTCATTCTTCACTTGCACAGTACTTTCAGCTACTCTGTGCATCACCTCCAGATAACGTTCTGTAACTTCCAAAACATGCCTGCTTGCCCCCTCATTCTTCACTTGCACAGTACTTCCAGCCTCACTGTGCATCACCTCCAGATAACATTCTGTAACTTCCAACACATGCCTGGTTGCCCCCTCATTCTTCAATTGCGCAGTACTTCCAGCCTCACTGTGCATCACCTGCAGATAGTGTTCTGTAACTTCCAACACATGCCTGGTTGCCCCCTCATTCTTCACTTGCACAGTACTTCCAGCTACACTGTGCATCACCTCCAAGTAACATTCTGTAACTTCCAACACATGCCTGGTTACGCCCTCATTCTTCACTTGCACAGTACTTCCAGCCCCACTGTGCATCACCTCCAGATAACATTCTGTAACTTCCAACACATGCCTGGTTGCCCCCTCATTCTTCACTTGCACAGTAACTTCCAACACATGCCTGGTTGCCCCCTCATTCTTCACTTGCACAGTACTTCCAGCCTCACGGTGCATCACCTCCAGATAACATTCTGTAACTTCCAACACATGCCTGGTTGCCCCCTCATTCTTCACTTGCACAGTACTCCCAGCCTCACTGTGCATCACCTCCAGATAACATTCTGTAACTCCCAACACATGCCTGGTTACCCCCTCATTCTTCACTTGCACAGTACTTCCAGCCTCACTGTGCATCACCTCCAGATAACGTTCTGTAACTTCCAACACATGCCTGGTTACCCCCTCATTCATCACTTGCACAGTACTTCCAGCCTCACTGTGCATCACCTCCAGATAACGTTCTGTAACTTCCAACACATGCCTGGTTACCCCCTCATTCTTCACTTGCACAGTACTTCCAGCCTCACTGTGCATCACCTCCAGATAACATTCTGTAACTTCCAACACATGCCTGGTTACGGCCTCATTCATCACTTGCACAGAACTTCCAGCCTCACTGTGCATCACCTCCAGATAACATTCTGTAACTTCCAACACATGCCTGGTTGCCTCCTCATTTTTCACTTGCACAGTAACTTCCAACACATGCCTGGTTACCCCCTCATTCTTCACTTTCACAGTACTTCCAGCCTCACGTTGCATCACCCCCAGATAACATTCTGTAACTTCCAACACATGCCTGGTTGCCCCCTCATTTTTAACTTGCACAGTAACTTCCAACACATGCCTGGTTACCCCCTCATTTTTCACTTTCACAGTACTTCCAGCCTCAGTGTGCATCACCTCCAGATAACATTCTGTAACTTCCAACATATGCCTGGTTGCCCCCTCATTCTTCACTTGCACAGTAACTTCCAACACATGCCTGGTTACCCCCTCATTCTTCACTTTCACAGTACTTTCAGCCTCACTGTGCATCACCTCCAGATAGCGTTCTGTAACTTCCAACACATGCCTGGTTGCCCCCTCATTCTTCACTTACACAGTAACTTCCAACACATGCCGGGTTACCCCATCATTCTTCACTTGCACAGTACTTCCAGCCTCACTGTGCATCACCTCCAGATAACATTCTGTAACTTCCAACACATGCCTGGTTGCCCCCTCACTTTTCACTTGCACAGTACTTCCAGCCTCACTGTGCATCACCTCCAGATAACATTCTGTAACTTCCAACACATGCCTGGACGCCCCCTCATTCTTCACTTGCACAGTACTTCCCGCTGCACTGTGCATCACCTCCAGATAACATTCTATAACTTCCAACACATGCCTGGTTAACCCCTCATTCTTCACTTGCACAGAACTTCCAGCCTCACTGTGCATCACCTCCAGATAACATTCTGTAACTTCCAACACATGCCTGGTTGCCCCCTCATTTTTCACTTGCACAGTACTTCCAGCCTCACTGTGCATCACCTCCAGATAACATTCTCTAACTTCCAACACATGCCTGGTTGCCCCCTCATTCTTCACTTGCACAGTAACTTCCAACACATGCCTGGTTGCCCCCTCATTCTTCACTTGCACAGTACTTCCAGCCTCACGGTGCATCACCTCCAGATAACATTCTGTAACTTCCAACACATGCCTGGTTGCCCCCTCATTCTTCACTTGCACAGTACTCCCAGCCTCACTGTGCATCACCTCCAGATAACATTCTGTAACTTCCAACACATGCCTGGTTGCCCCCTCATTCTTCACTTGCACAGTAACTCCCAACACATGCCTGGTTGCCCCCTCATTCTTCACTTGCACAGTACTCCCAGCCTCACTGTGCATCACCTCCAGATAACATTCTGTAACTTCCAACACATGCCTGGTTGCCCCCTCACTTTTCACTTGCACAGTACTTCCAGCCTCACTGTGCATCACCTCCAGATAACATTCTGTAACTTCCAACACATGCCTGGACGCCCCCTCATTCTTCACTTGCACAGTACTTCCCGCTGCACTGTGCATCACCTCCAGATAGCGTTCTGTAACTTCTAACACATGCCTGGTTACCCCCTCATTCTTCACTTGCACAGTACTTCCAGCCACACTGTGCATCACCTCCAGATAGCGTTCTATAACTTCCAACACATGCCTGGTTGCCCCTCATTCTTCACTTGCACAGTACTTCCAGGCACACTGTGCATCACCTCCAGATAACATTCTGTAACTTCCAACACATGCCTGGTTGCCCCCTCATTCTTCACTTGCACAGTACTCCCAGCCTCACTGTGCATCACCTCCAGATAACATTCTGTAACTTCCAACACATGCCTGGTTACCCCCTCATTCTTCACTTGCACAGAACTTCCAGCCTCACTGTGCATCACCTCCAGATAACATTCTGTAACTTCCAACACATGCCTGGTTGCCCCCTCAATCTTCACTTGGACAGTACTTCCAGCTACACTGTGCATGACCTCCAGATAACATTCTGTAACTTACAACACATGCCTGGTTACGCCCTCATTCTTCACTTGCACAGTACTTCCAGCCTCACTGTGCATCACCTCCAGATAACATTCTGTAACTTCCAACACATGCCTGGTTGCCCCCTCATTCTTCACTTGCACAGTAACTTCCAACACATGCCTGGTTACGCCCTCATTCTTCACTTGCACAGTACTTCCAGCTACACTGTGCATCACCTCCAGATAACATTCTGTAACTTCCAACACATGCCTGGTTGCCCCCTCATTCTTCACTTGCACAGTACTCCCAGCCTCACTGTGCATCACCTCCAGATAACATTCTGTAACTTCCAACACATGCCTGGTTACCCCCTCATTCTTCACTTGCACAGAACTTCCAGCCTCACTGTGCATCACCTCCAGATAACATTCTGTAACTTCCAACACATGCCTGGTTGCCCCCTCATTTTTCACTTGCACAGTAACTTCCAACACATGCCTGGTTACCCCCTCATTCTTCACTTTCACAGTACTTCCAGCCTCACAGTGCATCACCCCCAGATAGCATTCTGTAACTTCCAACACATGCCTGGTTGCCCACTCATTCTTCACTTGCACAGTACTTCCAGCCACACTGTGCATCACCTCCAGATTGCATTCTGTAACTTCCAACACATGCTGGTTGCCCCCTCATTCTTCACTTGCACAGTACTTCCAGCTACACTGTGCATCACGTCCAGATAACATTCTGTAACTTCCAACACATGCCTGGTTACCCCCTCATTCTTCACTTGCACAGTACTTCCAGCTTCACTGTGCATCACCTCCAGATAACATTCTGTAACTTCCAACACATGCCTGGTTGCCCCCTCATTCTTCACTTGCACAGTAACTTCCAACACATGCCTGGTTACCCCCTCATTCTTCACTTGCACAGTACTTCCAGCCTCACGGTGCATCACCCCCAGATAACATTCTGTAACTTCCAACACATGCCTGGTTGCCCCCTCATTCTTCACTTGCACAGTACTTCCAGCTACACTGTGCATCACCTCCAGATATCGTTCTGTAACTTCCAACACATGCCTGGTTGCCCCCTCATTCTTCACTTGCACAGTACTTCCAGCTACACTGTGCATCATCTCCAGATAACGTTCTGTAACTTCCAAAACATGCCTGGTTGCCCCCTCATTCTTCACTTGCACAGTACTTCCAGCCTCACTGTGCATCACCTCCAGATAGTGTTCTGTAACTTCCAACACATGCTTGGTTGCCCCTTCATTCTTCACTTGCACAGTACTTCCAGCTACACTGTGCATCACCTCCAGATAACATTCTGTAAATTCCAACACATGCCTGGGTACGCCCTCATTCTTCACTTGCACAGTACTTCCAGCCTCACTGTGCATCACCTCCAGATAACATTCTGTAACTTCCAACACATGCCTGGTTGCCCCCTCATTCTTCACTTGCACAGTAACTTCCAACACATGCCTGGTTGCCCCCTCATTCTTCACTTGCACAGTACTTCCAGCTTCACTGTGCATCACCTCCAGATAACATTCTGTAACTTCCAACACATGCCTGGTTGCCCCCTCATTCTTCACTTGCACAGTAACTTCCAACACATGCCTGGTTACCCCCTCATTCTTCACTTGCACAGTACTTCCAGCCTCACGGTGCATCACCCCCAGATAACATTCTGTAACTTCCAACACATGCCTGGTTGCCCCCTCATTCTTCACTTTCACAGTACTTCCAGCTACACTGTGCATCATCTCCAGATAACGTTCTGTAACTTCCAAAACATGCCTGCTTGCCCCCTCATTCTTCACTTGCACAGTACTTCCAGCCTCACTGTGCATCACCTCCAGATAACATTCTGTAACTTCCAACACATGCCTGGTTGCCCCCTCATTCTTCACTTGCACAGTACTTCCAGCCTCACTGTGCATCACCTCCAGATAGTGTTCTGTAACTTCCAACACATGCCTGGTTGCCCCCTCATTCTTCACTTGCACAGTACTTCCAGCTACACTGTGCATCACCTCCAGGTAACATTCTGTAACTTCCAACACATGCCTGGTTACGCCCTCATTCTTCACTTGCACAGTACTTCCAGCCCCACTGTGCATCACCTCCAGATAACATTCTGTAACTTCCAACACATGCCTGGTTGCCCCCTCATTCTTCACTTGCACAGTAACTTCCAACACATGCCTGGTTGCCCCCTCATTCTTCACTTGCACAGTACTTCCAGCCTCACGGTGCATCACCTCCAGATAACATTCTGTAACTTCCAACACATGCCTGGTTGCCCCCTCATTCTTCACTTGCACAGTACTCCCAGCCTCACTGTGCATCACCTCCAGATAACGTTCTGTAACTCCCAACACATGCCTGGTTACCCCCTCATTCTTCACTTGCACAGTACTTCCAGCCTCACTGTGCATCACCTCCAGATAACGTTCTGTAACTTCCAACACATGCCTGGTTACCCCCTCATTCTTCACTTGCACAGTACTTCCAGCCTCACTTTGCATCACCTCCAGATAGCGTTCTGTAACTTCCAACACATGCCTGGTTGCCCCCTCATTCTTCACTTGCACAGTACTTCCAGCTACACTATGCATCACCTCCAGATAACATTCTGTAACTTCCAACACATGCCTGGTTACGGCCTCATTCTTCACTTGCACAGAACTTCCAGCCTCACTGTGCATCACCTCCAGATAACATTCTGTAACTTCCAACACATGCCTGGTTGCCTCCTCATTTTTCACTTGCACAGTAACTTCCAACACATGCCTGGTTACCCCCTCATTCTTCACTTTCACAGTACTTCCAGCCTCACGGTGCATCACCCCCAGATAACATTCTGTAACTTCCAACACATGCCTGGTTGCCCCCTCATTTTTAACTTGCACAGTAACTTCCAACACATGCCTGGTTACCCCCTCATTTTTCACTTTCACAGTACTTCCAGCCTCACTGTGCATCACCTCCAGATAACATTCTGTAACTTCCAACATATGGCTGGTTGCCCCCTCATTCTTCACTTGCACAGTAACTTCCAACACATGCCTGGTTGCCCCCTCATTCTTCACTTGCACAGTAACTTCCAACACATGCCTGGTTACCCCATCATTCTTCACTTGCACAGTACTTCCAGCCTCACTGTGCATCACCTCCAGATAACATTCTGTAACTTCCAACACATGCTGGTTGTCCCCTCATTCTTCACTTGCACAGTACTTCCAGTCTCACTGTGCATCACCTCCAGATAACATTCTGTAACTTCCAACACATGCCTGGTTGCCTCCTCATTTTTCACTTGCACAGTAACTTCCAACACATGCCTGGTTACCCCCTCATTCTTCACTTTCACAGTACTTCCAGCCTCACGGTGCATCACCCCCAGATAACATTCTGTAACTTCCAACACATGCCTGGTTGCCCCCTCATTTTTAACTTGCACAGTAACTTCCAACACATGCCTGGTTACCCCCTCATTTTTCACTTTCACAGTACTTCCAGCCTCACTGTGCATCACCTCCAGATAACATTCTGTAACTTCCAACATATGGCTGGTTGCCCCCTCATTCTTCACTTGCACAGTAACTTCCAACACATGCCTGGTTGCCCCCTCATTCTTCACTTGCACAGTAACTTCCAACACATGCCTGGTTACCCCATCATTCTTCACTTGCACAGTACTTCCAGCCTCACTGTGCATCACCTCCAGATAACATTCTGTAACTTCCAACACATGCTGGTTGTCCCCTCATTCTTCACTTGCACAGTACTTCCAGCTACACTGTGCATCACGTCCAGATAACATTCTGTAACTTCCAACACATGCCTGGTTAACCCCTCATTCTTCACTTGCACAGTACTTCCAGCTTCACTGTGCATCACCTCCAGATAACATTCTGTAACTTCCAACACATGCCTGGTTGCCCCCTCATTCTTCACTGGCACAGTAACTTCCAACACATGCCTGGTTACCCCCTCATTCTTCACTTGCACAGTACTTCCAGCCTCACGGTGCATCACCCCCAGATAACATTCTGTAACTTCCAACACATGCCTGGTTGCCCCCTCATTCTTCACTTGCACAGTACTTCCAGCTACACTGTGCATCACCTCCAGATATCGTTCTGTAACTTCCAACACATGCCTGGTTGCCCCCTCATTCTTCACTTGCACAGTACTTCCAGCTACACTGTGCATCATCTCCAGATAACGTTCTGTAACTTCCAAAACATGCCTGGTTGCCCCCTCATTCTTCACTTGCACAGTACTTCCAGCCTCACTGTGCATCACCTCCAGATAACATTCTGTAACTTCCAACACATGCCTGGTTGCCCCCTCATTCTTCACTTGCACAGTACTTCCAGCCTCACTGTGCATCACCTCCAGATAGTGTTCTGTAACTTCCAACACATGCTTGGTTGCCCCCTCATTCTTCACTTGCACAGTACTTCCAGCTACACTGTGCATCACCTCCAGATAACATTCTGTAAATTCCAACACATGCCTGGGTACACCCTCATTCTTCACTTGCACAGT
The DNA here is from genome assembly GCF_040938575.1 of Ambystoma mexicanum. Classification (NCBI taxonomy): domain Eukaryota; kingdom Metazoa; phylum Chordata; class Amphibia; order Caudata; family Ambystomatidae; genus Ambystoma; species Ambystoma mexicanum. The sequence continues at coordinate 29,189,621 of NC_090923.1, read as the reverse complement.
ACTTCCAGCCTCACTGTGCATCACCTCCAGATAACATTCTGTAACTTCCAACACATGCCTGGTTGCCCCCTCATTCTTCACTTGCACAGTAACTTCCAACACATGCCTGGTTGCCCCCTCATTCTTCACTTGCACAGTACTTCCAGCTTCACTGTGCATCACCTCCAGATAACATTCTGTAACTTCCAACACATGCCTGGTTGCCCCCTCATTCTTCACTTGCACAGTAACTTCCAACACATGCCTGGTTACCCCCTCATTCTTCACTTGCACAGTACTTCCAGCCTCACGGTGCATCACCCCCAGATAACATTCTGTAACTTCCAACACATGCCTGGTTGCCCCCTCATTCTTCACTTTCACAGTACTTCCAGCTACACTGTGCATCATCTCCAGATAACGTTCTGTAACTTCCAAAACATGCCTGCTTGCCCCCTCATTCTTCACTTGCACAGTACTTCCAGCCTCACTGTGCATCACCTCCAGATAACATTCTGTAACTTCCAACACATGCCTGGTTGCCCCCTCATTCTTCACTTGCACAGTACTTCCAGCCTCACTGTGCATCACCTCCAGATAGTGTTCTGTAACTTCCAACACATGCCTGGTTGCCCCCTCATTCTTCACTTGCACAGTACTTCCAGCTACACTGTGCATCACCTCCAGGTAACATTCTGTAACTTCCAACACATGCCTGGTTACGCCCTCATTCTTCACTTGCACAGTACTTCCAGCCCCACTGTGCATCACCTCCAGATAACATTCTGTAACTTCCAACACATGCCTTGTTGCCCCCTCATTCTTCACTTGCACAGTAACTTCCAACACATGCCTGGTTCCCCCCTCATTCTTCACTTGCACAGTACTTCCAGCCTCACGGTGCATCACCTCCAGATAACATTCTGTAACTTCCAACACATGCCTGGTTGCCCCCTCATTCTTCACTTGCACAGTACTCCCAGCCTCACTGTGCATCACCTCCAGATAACATTCTGTAACTCCCAACACATGCCTGGTTACCCCCTCATTCTTCACTTGCACAGTACTTCCAGCCTCACTGTGCATCACCTCCAGATAACGTTCTGTAACTTCCAACACATGCCTGGTTACCCCCTCATTCATCACTTGCACAGTACTTCCAGCCTCACTGTGCATCACCTCCAGATAACGTTCTGTAACTTCCAACACATGCCTGGTTACCCCCTCATTCTTCACTTGCACAGTACTTCCAGCCTCACTTTGCATCACCTCCAGATAGCGTTCTGTAACTTCCAACACATGCCTGGTTGCCCCCTCATTCTTCACTTGCACAGTACTTCCAGCTACACTATGCATCACCTCCAGATAACATTCTGTAACATCCAACACATGCCTGGTTACGGCCTCATTCTTCACTTGCACAGAACTTCCAGCCTCACTGTGCATCACCTCCAGATAACATTCTGTAACTTCCAACACATGCCTGGTTGCCTCCTCATTTTTCACTTGCACAGTAACTTCCAACACATGCCTGGTTACCCCCTCATTCTTCACTTTCACAGTACTTCCAGCCTCACGGTGCATCACCCCCAGATAACATTCTGTAACTTCCAACACATGCCTGGTTGCCCCCTCATTTTTAACTTGCACAGTAACTTCCAACACATGCCTGGTTACCCCCTCATTTTTCACTTTCACAGTACTTCCAGCCTCACTGTGCATCACCTCCAGATAACATTCTGTAACTTCCAACATATGGCTGGTTGCCCCCTCATTCTTCACTTGCACAGTAACTTCCAACACATGCCTGGTTACCCCCTCATTCTTCACTTTCACAGTACTTCCAGCCTCACTGTGCATCACCTCCAGATAGCGTTCTGTAACTTCCAACACATGCCTGGTTGCCCCCTCATTCTTCACTTACACAGTAACTTCCAACACATGCCTGGTTACCCCATCATTCTTCACTTGCACAGTACTTCCAGCCTCACTGTGCATCACCTCCAGATAACATTTTGTAACTTCCAACACATGCCTGGTTACCCCGTCATTTTTCACTTGCACAGTACTTCCAGCCTCACTGTGCATCACCTCCAGATAACATTCTGTAACTTCCAACACATGCCTGGTTACCCCCTCATTCTTCACTTGCACAGAACTTCCAGCCTCACTGTGCATCACCTCCAGATAACATTCTGTAACTTCCAACACATGCCTGGTTGCCCCCTCATTTCTCACTTGCACAGTACTTCCAGCCTCACTGTGCATCACCTCCAGATAACATTCTCTAACTTCCAACACATGCCTGGTTTGCCCCCTCATTCTTCACTTGCACAGTAACTTCCAACACATGCCTGGTTGCCCCCTCATTCTTCACTTGCACAGTAACTTCCAACACATGCCTGGTTGCCCCCTCATTCTTCACTTGCACAGTACTTCCAGCCTCACGGTGCATCACCTCCAGATAACATTCTGTAACTTCCAACACATGCCTGGTTGCCCCCTCATTCTTCACTTGCACAGTACTCCCAGCCTCACTGTGCATCACCTCCAGATAACATTCTGTAACTTCCAACACATGCCTGGTTGCCCCCTCATTCTTCACTTGCACAGTAACTCCCAACACATGCCTGGTTGCCCCCTCATTCTTCACTTGCACAGTACTCCCAGCCTCACTGTGCATCACTTCCAGATAACGTTCTGTAACTCCCAACACATGCCTGGTTGCCCCCTCATTCTTCACTTGCACAGTACTTCCAGCCTCACTGTGCATCACCTCCAGATAGCGTTCTGTAACTTCCAACACATGCCTGGTTACCCCCTCATTCTTCACTTGCACAGTACTTCCAGCCACACTGTGCATCACCTCCAGATAGCGTTCTGTAACTTCCAACACATGCCTGGTTGCCCCCTCATTCTTCACTTGCACAGTACTTCCAGGCACACTGTGCATCACCTCCAGATAACATTCTGTAACTTCCAACACATGCCTGGTTGCCCCCTCATTCTTCACTTGCACAGTACTCCCAGCCTCACTGTGCATCACCTCCAGATAACATTCTGTAACTTCCAACACATGCCTGGTTACCCCCTCATTCTTCACTTGCACAGAACTTCCAGCCTCACTGTGCATCACCTCCAGATAACATTCTGTAACTTCCAACACATGCCTGGTTGCCCCCTCATTTTTCACTTGCACAGTAACTTCCAACACATGCCTGGTTACCCCCTCATTCTTCACTTTCACATTACTTCCAGCCTCACGGTGCATCAACCCCAGATAACATTCTGTAACTTCCAACACATGCCTGGTTGCCCCCTCATTTTTCACTTGCACAGTAACTTCCAACACATGCCTGGTTACCCCCTCATTCTTCACTTTCACAGTACTTCCAGCCTCACGGTGCATCATCCCCAGATAACATTCTGTAACTTCCAACACATGCCTGGTTGCCCCCTCATTCTTCACTTGCACCGTACTTCCAGCCTCACTGTGCATCACCTCCAGATAGCATTCTGTAACTTCCAACACATGCTGGTTGCCCCCTCATTCTTCACTTGCACAGTACTTCCAGCTACACTGTGCATCACCTCCAGATAACATTCTGTAACTCCCAACACATGCCTGGTTACCCCCTCATTCTTCACTTGCACAGTACTTCCAGGCACACTGTGCATCACCTCCAGATAACATTCTGTAACTTCCAACACATGCCTGGTTCCCCCCTCATTCTTCACTTGCACAGTACTCCCAGCCTCACTGTGCATCACCTCCAGATAACATTCTGTAACTTCCAACACATGCCTGGTTACCCCCTCATTCTTCACTTGCACAGAACTTCCAGCCTCACTGTGCATCACCTCCAGATAACATTCTGTAACTTCCAACACATGCCTGGTTGCCCCCTCATTTTTCACTTGCACAGTAACTTCCAACACATGCCTGGTTACCCCCTCATTCTTCACTTTCACATTACTTCCAGCCTCACGGTGCATCAACCCCAGATAACATTCTGTAACTTCCAACACATGCCTGGTTGCCCCCTCATTTTTCACTTGCACAGTAACTTCCAACACATGCCTGGTTACCCCCTCATTCTTCACTTTCACAGTACTTCCAGCCTCACGGTGCATCATCCCCAGATAACATTCTGTAACTTCCAACACATGCCTGGTTGCCCCCTCATTCTTCACTTGCACAGTACTTCCAGCCTCACTGTGCATCACCTCCAGATAGCATTCTGTAACTTCCAACACATGCTGGTTGCCCCCTCATTCTTCACTTGCACAGTACTTCCAGCTACACTGTGCATCACCTCCAGATAACATTCTGTAACTTCCAACACTTGCCTGGTTGCCCCCTCATTCTTAACTTGCACAGTAACTTCCAACACATGCCTGGTTACCCACTCATTCTTCACTTGCACAGTACATCCAGCCTCACGGTGCATCACCCCCAGATAGCATTCTGTAACTTCCAACACATGCCTGGTTGCCCACTCATTCTTCACTTGCACAGTACTTCCAGCCACACTGTGCATCACCTCCAGATAGCATTCTGTAACTTCCAACACATGCTGGTTGCCCCCTCATTCTTCACTTGCACAGTACTTCCAGCTACACCTTGCATCACCTCCAGATAACATTCTGTAACTTCCAACACATGCCTGGTTACCCCCTCATTCTTCACTTGCACAGTACTTCCAGCTTCACTGTGCATCACCTCCAGATAACATTCTGTAACTTCCAACACATGCCTGGTTGCCCCCTCATTCTTCACTTGCACAGTAACTTCCAACACATGCCTGGTTACCCCCTCATTCTTCACTTGCACAGGACTTCCAGCCTCACAGTGCATCACCCCCAGATAACATTCTGTAACTTCCAACACATGCCTGGTTGCCCCCTCATTCTTCACTTGCACAGTACTTCCAGCTTCACTGTGCATCACCTCCAGATAACATTCTGTAACTTCCAACACATGCCTGGTTGCCCCCTCATTCTTCACTTGCACAGTAACTTCCAACACATGCCTGGTTACCCCCTCATTCTTCACTTGCACAGTACTTCCAGCCTCACTGTGCATCACCTCCAGATATTGTTCTGTAACTTCCAACACATGCCTGGTTGCCCCCTCATTCTTCACTTGCACAGTACTTCCAGCTACACTGTGCATCACCTCCAGATAACGTTCTGTAACTTCCAAAACATGCCTGGTTGCCCCCTCATTCTTCACTTGCACAGTACTTTCAGCCTCACTGTGCATCACCTCCAGATAACATTCTGTAACTTCCAACACATGCCTGTTTGCCCCCTCATTCTTCACTTGCACAGTACTTCCAGCCTCACTGTGCATCACCTCCAGATAGTGTTCTGTAACTTCCAACACATGCCTGGTTGCCCCCTCATTCTTCACTTGCACAGTACTTCCAGCTTCACTGTGCATCACCCCCAGATAACATTCTGTAACTTCCAACACATGCCTGGTTGCCCCCTCATTCTTCACTTGCACAGTAACTTCCAACACATGCCTGGTTACCCCCTCATTCTTCACTTGCACAGTACTTCCTGCCTCACTGTGCATCACCTCCAGATATTGTTCTGTAACTTCCAACACATGCCTGGTTGCCCCCTCATTCTTCACTTGCACAGTACTTCCAGCTACACTGTGCATCACCTCCAGATAACGTTCTGTAACTTCCAAAACATGCCTGGTTGCCCCCTCATTCTTCACTTGCACAGTACTTTCAGCCTCACTGTGCATCACCTCCAGATAACATTCTGTAACTTCCAACACATGCCTGTTTGCCCCCTCATTCTTCACTTGCACAGTACTTCCAGCCTCACTGTGCATCACCTCCAGATAACATGCTGTAACTTCCAAAACATGCCTGGTTGCCCCCTCATTCTTCACTTGCACAGTAACTTCCAACACATGCCTGGTTGCCCCCTCATTCTTCACTTGCACAGTACTCCCAGCCTCACTGTGCATCACCTCCAGATAACATTCTGTAACTCCCAACACATGCCTGGTTGCACCCTCATTCTTCACTTGCACCGTACTTCCAGTCTCACTGTGCATCACCTCCAGATAACGTTCTGTAACTTCCAACACATGCCTGGTTACCCCCTCATTCATCACTTGCACAGTACTTCCAGCCTCACTGTGCATCACCTCCAGATAGCGTTCTGTAACTTCCAACACATGCCTGGTTACCCCCTCATTCCTCACTTGCACAGTACTTCCAGCCTCACTGTGCATCACCTCCAGATAGCGTTCTGTAACTTCCAACACATGCCTGGTTACCCCCTCATTCCTCACTTGCACAGTACTTCCAGCTACACTATGCATCACCTCCAGATAACGTTCTGTAACTTCGAACACATGCCTGGTTGCCCCCTCATTCTTCACTTGCACAGTACTTCCAGCTACACTATGCATCACCTCCAGATAACGTTCTGTAACTTCCAACACATGCCTGGTTACCGCCTCACTCTTCACTTGCACAGTACTTCCAGCTACACTGTGCATCACCTCCAGATATCGTTCTGTAACTTCCAACACATGCCTGGTTGCCCCCTCATTCTTCACTTGCACAGTACTTCCAGCTACACTGTGCATCATCTCCAGATAACGTTCTGTAACTTCCAAAACATGCCTGGTTGCCCCCTCATTCTTCACTTGCACAGTACTTCCAGCCTCACTGTGCATCACCTCCAGATAGTGTTCTGTAACTTCCAACACATGCTTGGTTGCCCCCTCATTCTTCACTTGCACAGTACTTCCAGCTACACTGTGCATCACCTCCAGATAACATTCTGTAAATTCCAACACATGCCTGGGTACGCCCTCATTCTTCACTTGCACAGTACTTCCAGCCTCACTGTGCATCACCTCCAGATAACATTCTGTAACTTCCAACACATGCCTGGTTGCCCCCTCATTCTTCACTTGCACAGTAACTTCCAACACATGCCTGGTTGCCCCCTCATTCTTCACTTGCACAGTACTTCCAGCTTCACTGTGCATCACCTCCAGATAACATTCTGTAACTTCCAACACATGCCTGGTTGCCCCCTCATTCTTCACTTGCACAGTAACTTCCAACACATGCCTGGTTACCCCCTCATTCTTCACTTGCACAGTACTTCCAGCCTCACGGTGCATCACCCCCAGATAACATTCTGTAACTTCCAACACATGCCTGGTTGCCCCCTCATTCTTCACTTTCACAGTACTTCCAGCTACACTGTGCATCATCTCCAGATAACGTTCTGTAACTTCCAAAACATGCCTGCTTGCCCCCTCATTCTTCACTTGCACAGTACTTCCAGCCTCACTGTGCATCACCTCCAGATAACATTCTGTAACTTCCAACACATGCCTGGTTGCCCCCTCATTCTTCACTTGCACAGTACTTCCAGCCTCACTGTGCATCACCTCCAGATAGTGTTCTGTAACTTCCAACACATGCCTGGTTGCCCCCTCATTCTTCACTTGCACAGTACTTCCAGCCTCACGGTGCATCACCTCCAGATAACATTCTGTAACTTCCAACACATGCCTGGTTGCCCCCTCATTCTTCACTTGCACAGTACTCCCAGCCTCACTGTGCATCACCTCCAGATAACGTTCTGTAACTCCCAACACATGCCTGGTTACCCCCTCATTCTTCACTTGCACAGTACTTCCAGCCTCACTGTGCATCACCTCCAGATAACGTTCTGTAACTTCCAACACATGCCTGGTTACCCCCTCATTCATCACTTGCACAGTACTTCCAGCCTCACTGTGCATCACCTCCAGATAACGTTCTGTAACTTCCAACACATGCCTGGTTACCCCCTCATTCTTCACTTGCACAGTACTTCCAGCCTCACTTTGCATCACCTCCAGATAGCGTTCTGTAACTTCCAACACATGCCTGGTTGCCCCCTCATTCTTCACTTGCACAGTACTTCCAGCTACACTATGCATCACCTCCAGATAACATTCTGTAACTTCCAACACATGCCTGGTTACGGCCTCATTCTTCACTTGCACAGAACTTCCAGCCTCACTGTGCATCACCTCCAGATAACATTCTGTAACTTCCAACACATGCCTGGTTGCCTCCTCATTTTTCACTTGCACAGTAACTTCCAACACATGCCTGGTTACCCCCTCATTCTTCACTTTCACAGTACTTCCAGCCTCACGGTGCATCACCCCCAGATAACATTCTGTAACTTCCAACACATGCCTGGTTGCCCCCTCATTTTTAACTTGCACAGTAACTTCCAACACATGCCTGGTTACCCCCTCATTTTTCACTTTCACAGTACTTCCAGCCTCACTGTGCATCACCTCCAGATAACATTCTGTAACTTCCAACATATGGCTGGTTGCCCCCTCATTCTTCACTTGCACAGTAACTTCCAACACATGCCTGGTTACCCCCTCATTCTTCACTTTCACAGTACTTCCAGCCTCACTGTGCATCACCTCCAGATAGCGTTCTGTAACTTCCAACACATGCCTGGTTGCCCCCTCATTCTTCACTTGCACAGTAACTTCCAACACATGCCTGGTTACCCCATCATTCTTCACTTGCACAGTACTTCCAGCCTCACTGTGCATCACCTCCAGATAACATTCTGTAACTTCCAACACATGCTGGTTGTCCCCTCATTCTTCACTTGCACAGTACTTCCAGCTACACTGTGCATCACGTCCAGATAACATTCTGTAACTTCCAACACATGCCTGGTTACCCCCTCATTCTTCACTTGCACAGTACTTCCAGCTTCACTGTGCATCACCTCCAGATAACATTCTGTAACTTCCAACACATGCCTGGTTGCCCCCTCATTCTTCACTTGCACAGTAACTTCCAACACATGCCTGGTTACCCCCTCATTCTTCACTTGCACAGTACTTCCAGCCTCACGGTGCATCACCCCCAGATAACATTCTGTAACTTCCAACACATGCCTGGTTGCCCCCTCATTCTTCACTTGCACAGTACTTCCAGCTACACTGTGCATCACCTCCAGATATCGTTCTGTAACTTCCAACACATGCCTGGTTGCCCCCTCATTCTTCACTTGCACAGTACTTCCAGCTACACTGTGCATCATCTCCAGATAACGTTCTGTAACTTCCAAAACATGCCTGGTTGCCCCCTCATTCTTCACTTGCACAGTACTTCCAGCCTCACTGTGCATCACCTCCAGATAACATTCTGTAACTTCCAACACATGCCTGGTTGCCCCCTCATTCTTCACTTGCACAGTACTTCCAGCCTCACTGTGCATCACCTCCAGATAGTGTTCTGTAACTTCCAACACATGCTTGGTTGCCCCCTCATTCTTCACTTGCACAGTACTTCCAGCTACACTGTGCATCACCTCCAGATAACATTCTGTAAATTCCAACACATGCCTGGGTACGCCCTCATTCTTCACTTGCACAGTACTTCCAGCCTCACTGTGCATCACCTCCAGATAACATTCTGTAACTTCCAACACATGCCTGGTTGCCCCCTCATTCTTCACTTGCACAGTAACTTCCAACACATGCCTGGTTACCCCCTCATTCTTCACTTGCACAGTACTTCCAGCCTCACGGTGCATCACCCCCAGATAACATTCTGTAACTTCCAACACATGCCTGGTTGCCCCCTCATTCTTCACTTTCACAGTACTTCCAGCTACACTGTGCATCATCTCCAGATAACGTTCTGTAACTTCCAAAACATGCCTGCTTGCCCCCTCATTCTTCACTTGCACAGTACTTCCAGCCTCACTGTGCATCACCTCCAGATAACATTCTGTAACTTCCAACACATGCCTGGTTGCCCCCTCATTCTTCACTTGCACAGTACTTCCAGCCTCACTGTGCATCACCTCCAGATAGTGTTCTGTAACTTCCAACACATGCCTGGTTGCCCCCTCATTCTTCACTTGCACAGTACTTCCAGCTACACTGTGCATCACCTCCAGGTAACATTCTGTAACTTCCAACACATGCCTGGTTACGCCCTCATTCTTCACTTGCACAGTACTTCCAGCCCCACTGTGCATCACCTCCAGATAACATTCTGTAACTTCCAACACATGCCTTGTTGCCCCCTCATTCTTCACTTGCACAGTAACTTCCAACACATGCCTGGTTCCCCCCTCATTCTTCACTTGCACAGTACTTCCAGCCTCACGGTGCATCACCTCCAGATAACATTCTGTAACTTCCAACACATGCCTGGTTGCCCCCTCATTCTTCACTTGCACAGTACTCCCAGCCTCACTGTGCATCACCTCCAGATAACATTCTGTAACTCCCAACACATGCCTGGTTACCCCCTCATTCTTCACTTGCACAGTACTTCCAGCCTCACTGTGCATCACCTCCAGATAACGTTCTGTAACTTCCAACACATGCCTGGTTACCCCCTCATTCATCACTTGCACAGTACTTCCAGCCTCACTGTGCATCACCTCCAGATAACGTTCTGTAACTTCCAACACATGCCTGGTTACCCCCTCATTCTTCACTTGCACAGTACTTCCAGCCTCACTTTGCATCACCTCCAGATAGCGTTCTGTAACTTCCAACACATGCCTGGTTGCCCCCTCATTCTTCACTTGCACAGTACTTCCAGCTACACTATGCATCACCTCCAGATAACATTCTGTAACGTCCAACACATGCCTGGTTACGGCCTCATTCTTCACTTGCACAGAACTTCCAGCCTCACTGTGCATCACCTCCAGATAACATTCTGTAACTTCCAACACATGCCTGGTTGGCTCCTCATTTTTCACTTGCACAGTAACTTCCAACACATGCCTGGTTACCCCCTCATTCTTCACTTTCACAGTACTTCCAGCCTCACGGTGCATCACCCCCAGATAACATTCTGTAACTTCCAACACATGCCTGGTTGCCCCCTCATTTTTAACTTGCACAGTAACTTCCAACACATGCCTGGTTACCCCCTCATTTTTCACTTTCACAGTACTTCCAGCCTCACTGTGCATCACCTCCAGATAACATTCTGTAACTTCCAACATATGGCTGGTTGCCCCCTCATTCTTCACTTGCACAGTAACTTCCAACACATGCCTGGTTACCCCCTCATTCTTCACTTTCACAGTACTTCCAGCCTCACTGTGCATCACCTCCAGATAGCGTTCTGTAACTTCCAACACATGCCTGGTTGCCCCCTCATTCTTCACTTACACAGTAACTTCCAACACATGCCTGGTTACCCCATCATTCTTCACTTGCACAGTACTTCCAGCCTCACTGTGCATCACCTCCAGATAACATTTTGTAACTTCCAACACATGCCTGGTTGCCCCGTCATTTTTCACTTGCACAGTACTTCCAGCCTCACTGTGCATCACCTCCAGATAACATTCTGTAACTTCCAACACATGCCTGGTTACCCCCTCATTCTTCACTTGCACAGAACTTCCAGCCTCACTGTGCATCACCTCCAGATAACATTCTGTAACTTCCAACACATGCCTGGTTGCCCCCTCATTTCTCACTTGCACAGTACTTCCAGCCTCACTGTGCATCACCTCCAGATAACATTCTCTAACTTCCAACACATGCCTGGTTGCCCCCTCATTCTTCACTTGCACAGTAACTTCCAACACATGCCTGGTTGCCCCCTCATTCTTCACTTGCACAGTACTTCCAGCCTCACGGTGCATCACCTCCAGATAACATTCTGTAACTTCCAACACATGCCTGGTTGCCCCCTCATTCTTCACTTGCACAGTACTCCCAGCCTCACTGTGCATCACCTCCAGATAACATTCTGTAACTTCCAACACATGCCTGGTTGCCCCCTCATTCTTCACTTGCACAGTAACTCCCAACACATGCCTGGTTGCCCCCTCATTCTTCACTTGCACAGTACTCCCAGCCTCACTGTGCATCACTTCCAGATAACGTTCTGTAACTCCCAACACATGCCTGGTTGCCCCCTCATTCTTCACTTGCACAGTACTTCCAGCCTCACTGTGCATCACCTCCAGATAGCGTTCTGTAACTTCCAACACATGCCTGGTTACCCCCTCATTCTTCACTTGCACAGTACTTCCAGCCACACTGTGCATCACCTCCAGATAGCGTTCTGTAACTTCCAACACATGCCTGGTTGCCCCCTCATTCTTCACTTGCACAGTACTTCCAGGCACACTGTGCATCACCTCCAGATAACATTCTGTAACTTCCAACACATGCCTGGTTGCCCCCTCATTCTTCACTTGCACAGTACTCCCAGCCTCACTGTGCATCACCTCCAGATAACATTCTGTAACTTCCAACACATGCCTGGTTACCCCCTCATTCTTCACTTGCACAGAACTTCCAGCCTCACTGTGCATCACCTCCAGATAACATTCTGTAACTTCCAACACATGCCTGGTTGCCCCCTCATTTTTCACTTGCACAGTAACTTCCAACACATGCCTGGTTACCCCCTCATTCTTCACTTTCACATTACTTCCAGCCTCACGGTGCATCAACCCCAGATAACATTCTGTAACTTCCAACACATGCCTGGTTGCCCCCTCATTTTTCACTTGCACAGTAACTTCCAACACATGCCTGGTTACCCCCTCATTCTTCACTTTCACAGTACTTCCAGCCTCACGGTGCATCATCCCCAGATAACATTCTGTAACTTCCAACACATGCCTGGTTGCCCCCTCATTCTTCACTTGCACAGTACTTCCAGCCTCACTGTGCATCACCTCCAGATAGCATTCTGTAACTTCCAACACATGCTGGTTGCCCCCTCATTCTTCACTTGCACAGTACTTCCAGCTACACTGTGCATCACCTCCAGATAACATTCTGTAACTCCCAACACATGCCTGGTTACCCCCTCATTCTTCACTTGCACAGTACTTCCAGGCACACTGTGCATCACCTCCAGATAACATTCTGTAACTTCCAACACATGCCTGGTTGCCCCCTCATTCTTCACTTGCACAGAACTTCCAGCCTCACTGTGCATCACCTCCAGATAACATTCTGTAACTTCCAACACATGCCTGGTTGCCCCCTCATTTTTCACTTGCACAGTAACTTCCAACACATGCCTGGTTACCCCCTCATTCTTCACTTTCACATTACTTCCAGCCTCACGGTGCATCAACCCCAGATAACATTCTGTAACTTCCAACACATGACTGGTTGCCCCCTCATTTTTCACTTGCACAGTAACTTCCAACACATGCCTGGTTACCCCCTCATTCTTCACTTTCACAGTACTTCCAGCCTCACGGTGCATCATCCCCAGATAACATTCTGTAACTTCCAACACATGCCTGGTTGCCCCCTCATTCTTCACTTGCACAGTACTTCCAGCCTCACTGTGCATCACCTCCAGATAGCATTCTGTAACTTCCAACACATGCTGGTTGCCCCCTCATTCTTCACTTGCACAGTACTTCCAGCTACACTGTGCATCACCTCCAGATAACATTCTGTAACTTCCAACACTTGCCTGGTTGCCCCCTCATTCTTAACTTGCACAGTAACTTCCAACACATGCCTGGTTACCCACTCATTCTTCACTTGCACAGTACTTCCAGCCTCACGGTGCATCACCCCCAGATAGCATTCTGTAACTTCCAACACATGCCTGGTTGCCCACTCATTCTTCACTTGCACATTACTTCCAGCCACACTGTGCATCACCTCCAGATAGCATTCTGTAACTTCCAACACATGCTGGTTGCCCCCTCATTCTTCACTTGCACAGTACTTCCAGCTACACCTTGCATCACCTCCAGATAACATTCTGTAACTTCCAACACATGCCTGGTTACCCCCTCATTCTTCACTTGCACAGTACTTCCAGCTTCACTGTGCATCACCTCCAGATAACATTCTGTAACTTCCAACACATGCCTGGTTGCCCCCTCATTCTTCACTTGCACAGTAACTTCCAACACATGCCTGGTTACCCCCTCATTCTTCACTTGCACAGGACTTCCAGCCTCACAGTGCATCACCCCCAGATAACATTCTGTAATTTCCAACACATGCCTGGTTACCCCCTCATTCTTCACTTGCACAGGACTTCCAGCCTCACAGTGCATCACCCCCAGATAACATTCTGTAACTTCCAACACATGCCTGGTTACCCCCTCATTCTTCACTTGCACAGTACTTCCAGCCTCACTGTGCATCACCTCCAGATATTGTTCTGTAACTTCCAACACATGCCTGGTTGCCCCCTCATTCTTCACTTGCACAGTACTTCCAGCTACACTGTGCATCACCTCCAGATAACGTTCTGTATCTTCCAAAACATGCCTGGTTGCCCCCTCATTCTTCACTTGCACAGTACTTTCAGCCTCACTGTGCATCACCTCCAGATAACATTCTGTAACTTCCAACACATGCCTGTTTGCCCCCTCATTCTTCACTTGCACAGTACTTCCAGCCTCACTGTGCATCACCTCCAGATAGTGTTCTGTAACTTCCAACACATGCCTGGTTGCCCCCTCATTCTTCACTTGCACAGTACTTCCAGCTTCACTGTGCATCACCCCCAGATAACATTCTGTAACTTCCAACACATGCCTGGTTGCCCCCTCATTCTTCACTTGCACAGTAACTTCCAACACATGCCTGGTTACCCCCTCATTCTTCACTTGCACAGTACTTCCTGCCTCACTGTGCATCACCTCCAGATATTGTTCTGTAACTTCCAACACATGCCTGGTTGCCCCCTCATTCTTCACTTGCACAGTACTTCCAGCTACACTGTGCATCACCTCCAGATAACGTTCTGTAACTTCCAAAACATGCCTGGTTGCCCCCTCATTCTTCACTTGCACAGTACTTTCAGCCTCACTGTGCATCACCTCCAGATAACATTCTGTAACTTCCAACACATGCCTGTTTGCCCCCTCATTCTTCACTTGCACAGTACTTCCAGCCTCACTGTGCATCACCTCCAGATAGTGTTCTGTAACTTCCAACACATGTCTGGTTGCCCCCTCATTCTTCACTTGCACAGTGCTTCCAGCTACACTATGCATCACCTCCAGATAACATTCTGTAACTTCCAACACATGCCTGGTTACGCCCTCATTCTTCACTTGCACAGTACTTCCAGCCTCACTGTGCATCACCTCCAGATAACATGCTGTAACTTCCAAAACATGCCTGGTTGCCCCCTCATTCTTCACTTGCACAGTAACTTATAACACATGCCTGGTTGCCCCCTCATTCTTCACTTGCACAGTACTCCCAGCCTCACTGTGCATCACCTCCAGATAACATTCTGTAACTCCCAACACATGCCTGGTTGCACCCTCATTCTTCACTTGCACCGTACTTCCAGTCTCACTGTGCATCACCTCCAGATAACGTTCTGTAACTTCCAACACATGCCTGGTTACCCCCTCATTCATCACTTGCACAGTACTTCCAGCCTCACTGTGCATCACCTCCAGATAGCGTTCTGTAACTTCCAACACATGCCTGGTTACCCCCTCATTCCTCACTTGCACAGTACTTCCAGCCTCACTGTGCATCACCTCCAGATAGCGTTCTGTAACTTCCAACACATGCCTGGTTACCCCCTCATTCCTCACTTGCACAGTACTTCCAGCTACACTATGCATCACCTCCAGATAACGTTCTGTAACTTCCAACACATGCCTGGTTGCCCCCTCATTCTTCACTTGCACAGTACTTCCAGCTACACTATGCATCACCTCCAGATAACGTTCTGTAACTTCCAACACATGCCTGGTTACCGCCTCACTCTTCACTTGCACAGTACTTCCAGCCTCACTGTGCATCACCTCCAGATAACATTCTGTAACTCCCAACACATGCCTGGTTGCCCCCTCATTCTTCACTTGCACCGTACTTCCAGTCTCACTGTGCATCACCTCCAGATAACATTCTGTAACTTCCAACACATGCCTTGTTGCACCCTCATTCTTCACTTGCACAGTAACTTCCAACACATGCCTGGTTCCCCCCTCATTCTTCACTTGCACAGTACTTCCAGCCTCACGGTGCATCACCTCCAGATAACATTCTGTAACTTCCAACACATGCCTGGTTGCCCCCTCATTCTTCACTTGCACAGTACTCCCAGCCTCACTGTGCATCACCTCCAGATAACATTCTGTAACTCCCAACACATGCCTGGTTACCCCCTCATTCTTCACTTGCACAGTACTTCCAGCCTCACTGTGCATCACCTCCAGATAACGTTCTGTAACTTCCAACACATGCCTGGTTACCCCCTCATTCATCACTTGCACAGTACTTCCAGCCTCACTGTGCATCACCTCCAGATAACGTTCTGTAACTTCCAACACATGCCTGGTTACCCCCTCATTCTTCACTTGCACAGTACTTCCAGCCTCACTTTGCATCACCTCCAGATAGCGTTCTGTAACTTCCAACACATGCCTGGTTGCCCCCTCATTCTTCACTTGCACAGTACTTCCAGCTACACTATGCATCACCTCCAGATAACATTCTGTAACGTCCAACACATGCCTGGTTACGGCCTCATTCTTCACTTGCACAGAACTTCCAGCCTCACTGTGCATCACCTCCAGATAACATTCTGTAACTTCCAACACATGCCTGGTTGCCTCCTCATTTTTCACTTGCACAGTAACTTCCAACACATGCCTGGTTACCCCCTCATTCTTCACTTTCACAGTACTTCCAGCCTCACGGTGCATCACCCCCAGATAACATTCTGTAACTTCCAACACATGCCTGGTTGCCCCCTCATTTTTAACTTGCACAGTAACTTCCAACACATGCCTGGTTACCCCCTCATTTTTCACTTTCACAGTACTTCCAGCCTCACTGTGCATCACCTCCAGATAACATTCTGTAACTTCCAACATATGGCTGGTTGCCCCCTCATTCTTCACTTGCACAGTAACTTCCAACACATGCCTGGTTACCCCCTCATTCTTCACTTTCACAGTACTTCCAGCCTCACTGTGCATCACCTCCAGATAGCGTTCTGTAACTTCCAACACATGCCTGGTTGCCCCCTCATTCTTCACTTACACAGTAACTTCCAACACATGCCTGGTTACCCCATCATTCTTCACTTGCACAGTACTTCCAGCCTCACTGTGCATCACCTCCAGATAACATTTTGTAACTTCCAACACATGCCTGGTTGCCCCGTCATTTTTCACTTGCACAGTACTTCCAGCCTCACTGTGCATCACCTCCAGATAACATTCTGTAACTTCCAACACATGCCTGGTTACCCCCTCATTCTTCACTTGCACAGAACTTCCAGCCTCACTGTGCATCACCTCCAGATAACATTCTGTAACTTCCAACACATGCCTGGTTGCCCCCTCATTTCTCACTTGCACAGTACTTCCAGCCTCACTGTGCATCACCTCCAGATAACATTCTCTAACTTCCAACACATGCCTGGTTGCCCCCTCATTCTTCACTTGCACAGTAACTTCCAACACATGCCTGGTTGCCCCCTCATTCTTCACTTGCACAGTACTTCCAGCCTCACGGTGCATCACCTCCAGATAACATTCTGTAACTTCCAACACATGCCTGGTTGCCCCCTCATTCTTCACTTGCACAGTACTCCCAGCCTCACTGTGCATCACCTCCAGATAACATTCTGTAACTTCCAACACATGCCTGGTTGCCCCCTCATTCTTCACTTGCACAGTAACTCCCAACACATGCCTGGTTGCCCCCTCATTCTTCACTTGCACAGTACTCCCAGCCTCACTGTGCATCACTTCCAGATAACGTTCTGTAACTCCCAACACATGCCTGGTTGCCCCCTCATTCTTCACTTGCACAGTACTTCCAGCCTCACTGTGCATCACCTCCAGATAGCGTTCTGTAACTTCCAACACATGCCTGGTTACCCCCTCATTCTTCACTTGCACAGTACTTCCAGCCACACTGTGCATCACCTCCAGATAGCGTTCTGTAACTTCCAACACATGCCTGGTTGCCCCCTCATTCTTCACTTGCACAGTACTTCCAGGCACACTGTGCATCACCTCCAGATAACATTCTGTAACTTCCAACACATGCCTGGTTGCCCCCTCATTCTTCACTTGCACAGTACTCCCAGCCTCACTGTGCATCACCTCCAGATAACATTCTGTAACTTCCAACACATGCCTGGTTACCCCCTCATTCTTCACTTGCACAGAACTTCCAGCCTCACTGTGCATCACCTCCAGATAACATTCTGTAACTTCCAACACATGCCTGGTTGCCCCCTCATTTTTCACTTGCACAGTAACTTCCAACACATGCCTGGTTACCCCCTCATTCTTCACTTTCACATTACTTCCAGCCTCACGGTGCATCAACCCCAGATAACATTCTGTAACTTCCAAAACATGCCTGGTTGCCCCCTCATTCTTCACTTGCACAGTACTTCCAGCCTCACTGTGCATCACCTCCAGATAACGTTCTGTAACTTCCAAAACATGCCTGGTTGCCCCCTCATTCTTCACTTGCACCGTACTTCCAGTCTCACTGTGCATCACCTCCAGATAACGTTCTGTAACTTCCAACACATGCCTGGTTACCCCCTCATTCATCACTTGCACAGTACTTCCAGCCTCACTGTGCATCACCTCCAGATAGCGTTCTGTAACTTCCAACACATGCCTGGTTACCCCCTCATTCCTCACTTGCACAGTACTTCCAGCCTCACTGTGCATCACCTCCAGATAGCGTTCTGTAACTTCCAACACATGCCTGGTTACCCCCTCATTCCTCACTTGCACAGTACTTCCAGCTACACTATGCATCACCTCCAGATAACGTTCTGTAACTTCCAACACATGCCTGGTTGCCCCCTCATTCTTCACTTGCACAGTGCTTCCAGCTACACTATGCATCACCTCCAGATAACGTTCTGTAACTTCCAACACATGCCTGGTTACCGCCTCACTCTTCACTTGCACAGTACTTCCAGCTACACTGTGCATCACCTCCAGATAACGTTCTGTAACTTCCAAAACATGCCTGGTTGCCCCCTCATTCTTCACTTGCACAGTACTTCCAGCCTCACTGTGCATCACCTCCAGATAACATTCTGTAACTTCCAACACATGCCTGGTTGCCCCCTCATTCTTCACTTGCACAGTACTTCCAGCCTCACTGTGCATCACCTCCAGATAGTGTTCTGTAACTTCCAACACATGCCTGGTTGCCAGCTCATTCTTCACTTGCACAGTACTTCCAGCTACACTGTGCATCACCTCCAGATAACATTCTGTAACTTCCAACACATGCCTCGTTGCCCCCTCATTTTTCACTTGCACAGTACTTCCAGCCTCACTGTGCATCACATCCAGATAACATTCTGTAACTTCCAACACATGCCTGGTTGCCCCCTCATTCTTCACTTGCACAGAACTTCCAGCCTCACTGTGCATCACCTCCAGATAACATTCTGTAACTTCCAACACATGCCTGGTTGCCCCCTCATTTTTCACTTGCACAGTAACTTCCAACACATGGCTGGTTACCCCCTCATTCTTCACTTTCACAGTACTTCCAGCCTCATGGTGCATCACCCCCAGATAACATTCTGTAACTTCCAACACATGCCTGGTTGCCCCCTCATTCTTAACTTGCACAGTAACTTCCAACACATGCCTGGTTACCCCCTCATTTTTCACTTTCACAGTACTTCCAGCCTCACTGTGCATCACCTCCAGATAACATTCTGTAACTTCCAACACATGCCTGGATGCCCCCTCATTCTTCACTTGCACAGTACTTCCAGCTACACTGTGCATCACCTCCAGATAACATTCTGTAACTTCCAACACATGCCTGGTTGCCCCCTCATTTTTCACTTGCACAGTACTTCCAGCCTCACTGTGCATCACCTCCAGATAACATTCTGTAACTTCCAACACATGCCTGGACGCCCCCTCATTCTTCACTTGCACAGTACTTCCAGCTACACTGTGCATCACCTCCAGATAACATTCTGTAACTTCCAACACATGCCTGGTTACCCCCTCATTCTTCACTTGCACAGTACTTCCAGCCTCACTGTGCATCACCTCCAGATAGCGTTCTGTAACTTCCAACACATGCCTGGTTACCCCCTCATTCCTCACTTGCACAGTACTTCCAGCCTCACTGTGCATCACCTCCAGATAGCGTTCTGTAACTTCCAACACATGCCTGGTTACCCCCTCATTCCTCACTTGCACAGTACTTCCAGCTACACTATGCGTCACCTCCAGATAACGCTCTGTAACTTCCAACACAAGCCTGGTTGCCCCCTCATTCTTCACTTGCACAGTACTTCCAGCTACACTATGCATCACCTCCAGATAACGTTCTGTAACTTCCAAAACATGCCTGGTTGCCCCCTCATTCTTCACTTGCACAGTACTTCCAGCTACACTGTGCATCACCTCCAGATAACATTCTGTAACTTCCAACACATGCCTGGTTGCCCCCTCATTCTTCACTTGCACAGTACTTCCAGCCTCACTGTGCATCACCTCCAGATAGTGTTCTGTAACTTCCAACACATGCCTGGTTGCCAGCTCATTCTTCACTTGCACAGTACTTCCAGCTACACTGTGCATCACCTCCAGATAACATTCTGTAACTTCCAACACATGCCTCGTTGCCCCCTCATTTTTCACTTGCACAGTACTTCCAGCCTCACTGTGCATCACATCCAGATAACATTCTGTAACTTCGTAACACATGCCTGGTTGCCCCCTCATTCTTCACTTGCACAGAACTTCCAGCCTCACTGTGCATCACCTCCAGATAACATTCTGTAACTTCCAACACATGCCTGGTTGCCCCCTCATTTTTCACTTGCACAGTAACTTCCAACACATGCCTGGTTACCCCCTCATTCTTCACTTTCACAGTACTTCCAGCCTCATGGTGCATCACCCCCAGATAACATTCTGTAACTTCCAACACATGCCTGGTTGCCCCCTCATTCTTAACTTGCACAGTAACTTCCAACACATGCCTGGTTACCCCCTCATTTTTCACTTTCACAGTACTTCCAGCCTCACTGTGCATCACCTCCAGATAACATTCTGTAACTTCCAACACATGCCTGGATGCCCCCTCATTCTTCACTTGCACAGTACTTCCAGCTACACTGTGCATCACCTCCATATAACATTCTGTAACTTCCAACACATGCCTGGTTGCCCCCTCATTTTTCACTTGCACAGTACTTCCAGCCTCACTGTGCATCACCTCCAGATAACATTCTGTAACTTCCAACACATGCCTGGACGCCCCCTCATTCTTCACTTGCACAGTACTTCCAGCCACACTGTGCATCACCTCCAGATAACATTCTGTAACTTCCAACACATGCCTGGTTACCCCCTCATTCTTCACTTGCACAGAACTTCCAGCCTCACTGTGCATCACCTCCAGATAACGTTCTGTAACTTCCAACGCATGCCTGGTTGCCCCCTCATTTTTCACTTGCACAGTACTCCCAGCCTCACTGTGCATCACCTCCAGATAACGTTCTGTAACTTCCAACGCATGCCTGGTTGCCCCCTCATTCTTCACTTGCACAGTACTTCCAGCCACACTGTGCATCACCTCCAGATAGCGTTCTGTAACTTCCAACGCATGCCTGGTTGCCCCCTCATTCTTCACTTGCACAGTACTTCCAGCCTCACTGTGCATCACCTCCAGATAGCGTTCTGTAACTTCCAACACATGCCTGGTTGCCCCCTCATTTTTCACTTGCACAGTACTTCCAGCCTCACTGTGCATCACCTCCAGATAACATTCTGTAATTTCCAACACATGCCTGGTTGCCACCTCATTCTTCACTTGCACAGTAACTTCCAACACATGCCTGGTTGCCCCCTCATTCTTCACTTGCACAGTACTCCCAGCCTCACTGTGCATCACCTCCAGATAACATTCTGTAACTTCCAACACATGCCTGGTTGCCCCCTCATTCTTCACTTGCACAGTACTTCCAGCCTCACTGTGCATCACCTCCAGATAGCGTTCTGTAACTTCCAACACATGCCTGGTTACCCCCTCATTCCTCACTTGCACAGTACTTCCAGCCTCACTGTGCATCACCTCCAGATAGCGTTCTGTAACTTCCAACACATGCCTGGTTACCCCCTCATTCCTCACTTGCACAGTACTTCCAGCTACACTATGCATCACCTCCAGATAACGTTCTGTAACTTCCAACACATGCCTGGTTGCCCCCTCATTCTTCACTTGCACAGTACTTCCAGCTACACTATGCATCACCTCCAGATAACGTTCTGTAACTTCCAACACATGCCTGGTTACCGCCTCACTCTTCACTTGCACAGTACTTCCAGCCTCACTGTGCATCACCTCCAGATAACATTCTGTAACTCCCAACACATGCCTGGTTGCCCCCTCATTCTTCACTTGCACCGTACTTCCAGTCTCACTGTGCATCACCTCCAGATAACATTCTGTAACTTCCAACACATGCCTTGTTGCACCCTCATTCTTCACTTGCACAGTAACTTCCAACACATGCCTGGTTCCCCCCTCATTCTTCACTTGCACAGTACTTCCAGCCTCACGGTGCATCACCTCCAGATAACATTCTGTAACTTCCAACACATGCCTGGTTGCCCCCTCATTCTTCACTTGCACAGTACTCCCAGCCTCACTGTGCATCACCTCCAGATAACATTCTGTAACTCCCAACACATGCCTGGTTACCCCCTCATTCTTCACTTGCACAGTACTTCCAGCCTCACTGTGCATCACCTCCAGATAACGTTCTGTAACTTCCAACACATGCCTGGTTACCCCCTCATTCATCACTTGCACAGTACTTCCAGCCTCACTGTGCATCACCTCCAGATAACGTTCTGTAACTTCCAACACATGCCTGGTTACCCCCTCATTCTTCACTTGCACAGTACTTCCAGCCTCACTTTGCATCACCTCCAGATAGCGTTCTGTAACTTCCAACACATGCCTGGTTGCCCCCTCATTCTTCACTTGCACAGTACTTCCAGCTACACTATGCATCACCTCCAGATAACATTCTGTAACGTCCAACACATGCCTGGTTACGGCCTCATTCTTCACTTGCACAGAACTTCCAGCCTCACTGTGCATCACCTCCAGATAACATTCTGTAACTTCCAACACATGCCTGGTTGCCTCCTCATTTTTCACTTGCACAGTAACTTCCAACACATGCCTGGTTACCCCCTCATTCTTCACTTTCACAGTACTTCCAGCCTCACGGTGCATCACCCCCAGATAACATTCTGTAACTTCCAACACATGCCTGGTTGCCCCCTCATTTTTAACTTGCACAGTAACTTCCAACACATGCCTGGTTACCCCCTCATTTTTCACTTTCACAGTACTTCCAGCCTCACTGTGCATCACCTCCAGATAACATTCTGTAACTTCCAACACATGCCTGGTTGCCCCCTCATTCTTCACTTGCACAGTACTCCCAGCCTCACTGTGCATCACCTCCAGATAACATTCTGTAACTTCCAACACATGCCTGGTTGCCCCCTCATTCTTCACTTGCACAGTAACTCCCAACACATGCCTGGTTGCCCCCTCATTCTTCACTTGCACAGTACTCCCAGCCTCACTGTGCATCACTTCCAGATAACGTTCTGTAACTCCCAACACATGCCTGGTTGCCCCCTCATTCTTCACTTGCACAGTACTTCCAGCCTCACTGTGCATCACCTCCAGATAGCGTTCTGTAACTTCCAACACATGCCTGGTTACCCCCTCATTCTTCACTTGCACAGTACTTCCAGCCACACTGTGCATCACCTCCAGATAGCGTTCTGTAACTTCCAACACATGCCTGGTTGCCCCCTCATTCTTCACTTGCACAGTACTTCCAGGCACACTGTGCATCACCTCCAGATAACATTCTGTAACTTCCAACACATGCCTGGTTGCCCCCTCATTCTTCACTTGCACAGTACTCCCAGCCTCACTGTGCATCACCTCCAGATAACATTCTGTAACTTCCAACACATGCCTGGTTACCCCCTCATTCTTCACTTGCACAGAACTTCCAGCCTCACTGTGCATCACCTCCAGATAACATTCTGTAACTTCCAACACATGCCTGGTTGCCCCCTCATTTTTCACTTGCACAGTAACTTCCAACACATGCCTGGTTACCCCCTCATTCTTCACTTTCACATTACTTCCAGCCTCACGGTGCATCAACCCCAGATAACATTCTGTAACTTCCAAAACATGCCTGGTTGCCCCCTCATTCTTCACTTGCACAGTACTTCCAGCCTCACTGTGCATCACCTCCAGATAACGTTCTGTAACTTCCAAAACATGCCTGGTTGCCCCCTCATTCTTCACTTGCACCGTACTTCCAGTCTCACTGTGCATCACCTCCAGATAACGTTCTGTAACTTCCAACACATGCCTGGTTACCCCCTCATTCATCACTTGCACAGTACTTCCAGCCTCACTGTGCATCACCTCCAGATAGCGTTCTGTAACTTCCAACACATGCCTGGTTACCCCCTCATTCCTCACTTGCACAGTACTTCCAGCCTCACTGTGCATCACCTCCAGATAGCGTTCTGTAACTTCCAACACATGCCTGGTTACCCCCTCATTCCTCACTTGCACAGTACTTCCAGCTACACTATGCATCACCTCCAGATAACGTTCTGTAACTTCCAACACATGCCTGGTTGCCCCCTCATTCTTCACTTGCACAGTGCTTCCAGCTACACTATGCATCACCTCCAGATAACGTTCTGTAACTTCCAACACATGCCTGGTTACCGCCTCACTCTTCACTTGCACAGTACTTCCAGCTACACTGTGCATCACCTCCAGATAACGTTCTGTAACTTCCAAAACATGCCTGGTTGCCCCCTCATTCTTCACTTGCACAGTACTTCCAGCCTCACTGTGCATCACCTCCAGATAACATTCTGTAACTTCCAACACATGCCTGGTTGCCCCCTCATTCTTCACTTGCACAGTACTTCCAGCCTCACTGTGCATCACCTCCAGATAGTGTTCTGTAACTTCCAACACATGCCTGGTTGCCAGCTCATTCTTCACTTGCACAGTACTTCCAGCTACACTGTGCATCACCTCCAGATAACATTCTGTAACTTCCAACACATGCCTCGTTGCCCCCTCATTTTTCACTTGCACAGTACTTCCAGCCTCACTGTGCATCACATCCAGATAACATTCTGTAACTTCCAACACATGCCTGGTTGCCCCCTCATTCTTCACTTGCACAGAACTTCCAGCCTCACTGTGCATCACCTCCAGATAACATTCTGTAACTTCCAACACATGCCTGGTTGCCCCCTCATTTTTCACTTGCACAGTAACTTCCAACACATGGCTGGTTACCCCCTCATTCTTCACTTTCACAGTACTTCCAGCCTCATGGTGCATCACCCCCAGATAACATTCTGTAACTTCCAACACATGCCTGGTTGCCCCCTCATTCTTAACTTGCACAGTAACTTCCAACACATGCCTGGTTACCCCCTCATTTTTCACTTTCACAGTACTTCCAGCCTCACTGTGCATCACCTCCAGATAACATTCTGTAACTTCCAACACATGCCTGGATGCCCCCTCATTCTTCACTTGCACAGTACTTCCAGCTACACTGTGCATCACCTCCAGATAACATTCTGTAACTTCCAACACATGCCTGGTTGCCCCCTCATTTTTCACTTGCACAGTACTTCCAGCCTCACTGTGCATCACCTCCAGATAACATTCTGTAACTTCCAACACATGCCTGGACGCCCCCTCATTCTTCACTTGCACAGTACTTCCAGCTACACTGTGCATCACCTCCAGATAACATTCTGTAACTTCCAACACATGCCTGGTTACCCCCTCATTCTTCACTTGCACAGTACTTCCAGCCTCACTGTGCATCACCTCCAGATAGCGTTCTGTAACTTCCAACACATGCCTGGTTACCCCCTCATTCCTCACTTGCACAGTACTTCCAGCCTCACTGTGCATCACCTCCAGATAGCGTTCTGTAACTTCCAACACATGCCTGGTTACCCCCTCATTCCTCACTTGCACAGTACTTCCAGCTACACTATGCGTCACCTCCAGATAACGCTCTGTAACTTCCAACACAAGCCTGGTTGCCCCCTCATTCTTCACTTGCACAGTACTTCCAGCTACACTATGCATCACCTCCAGATAACGTTCTGTAACTTCCAAAACATGCCTGGTTGCCCCCTCATTCTTCACTTGCACAGTACTTCCAGCTACACTGTGCATCACCTCCAGATAACATTCTGTAACTTCCAACACATGCCTGGTTGCCCCCTCATTCTTCACTTGCACAGTACTTCCAGCCTCACTGTGCATCACCTCCAGATAGTGTTCTGTAACTTCCAACACATGCCTGGTTGCCAGCTCATTCTTCACTTGCACAGTACTTCCAGCTACACTGTGCATCACCTCCAGATAACATTCTGTAACTTCCAACACATGCCTCGTTGCCCCCTCATTTTTCACTTGCACAGTACTTCCAGCCTCACTGTGCATCACATCCAGATAACATTCTGTAACTTCGTAACACATGCCTGGTTGCCCCCTCATTCTTCACTTGCACAGAACTTCCAGCCTCACTGTGCATCACCTCCAGATAACATTCTGTAACTTCCAACACATGCCTGGTTGCCCCCTCATTTTTCACTTGCACAGTAACTTCCAACACATGCCTGGTTACCCCCTCATTCTTCACTTTCACAGTACTTCCAGCCTCATGGTGCATCACCCCCAGATAACATTCTGTAACTTCCAACACATGCCTGGTTGCCCCCTCATTCTTAACTTGCACAGTAACTTCCAACACATGCCTGGTTACCCCCTCATTTTTCACTTTCACAGTACTTCCAGCCTCACTGTGCATCACCTCCAGATAACATTCTGTAACTTCCAACACATGCCTGGATGCCCCCTCATTCTTCACTTGCACAGTACTTCCAGCTACACTGTGCATCACCTCCATATAACATTCTGTAACTTCCAACACATGCCTGGTTGCCCCCTCATTTTTCACTTGCACAGTACTTCCAGCCTCACTGTGCATCACCTCCAGATAACATTCTGTAACTTCCAACACATGCCTGGACGCCCCCTCATTCTTCACTTGCACAGTACTTCCAGCCACACTGTGCATCACCTCCAGATAACATTCTGTAACTTCCAACACATGCCTGGTTACCCCCTCATTCTTCACTTGCACAGAACTTCCAGCCTCACTGTGCATCACCTCCAGATAACGTTCTGTAACTTCCAACGCATGCCTGGTTGCCCCCTCATTTTTCACTTGCACAGTACTCCCAGCCTCACTGTGCATCACCTCCAGATAACGTTCTGTAACTTCCAACGCATGCCTGGTTGCCCCCTCATTCTTCACTTGCACAGTACTTCCAGCCACACTGTGCATCACCTCCAGATAGCGTTCTGTAACTTCCAACGCATGCCTGGTTGCCCCCTCATTCTTCACTTGCACAGTACTTCCAGCCTCACTGTGCATCACCTCCAGATAGCGTTCTGTAACTTCCAACACATGCCTGGTTGCCCCCTCATTTTTCACTTGCACAGTACTTCCAGCCTCACTGTGCATCACCTCCAGATAACATTCTGTAATTTCCAACACATGCCTGGTTGCCACCTCATTCTTCACTTGCACAGTAACTTCCAACACATGCCTGGTTGCCCCCTCATTCTTCACTTGCACAGTACTCCCAGCCTCACTGTGCATCACCTCCAGATAACATTCTGTAACTTCCAACACATGCCTGGTTGCCCCCTCATTCTTCACTTGCACAGTACTTCCAGCCTCACTGTGCATCACCTCCAGATAGCGTTCTGTAACTTCCAACACATGCCTGGTTACCCCCTCATTCCTCACTTGCACAGTACTTCCAGCCTCACTGTGCATCACCTCCAGATAGCGTTCTGTAACTTCCAACACATGCCTGGTTACCCCCTCATTCCTCACTTGCACAGTACTTCCAGCTACACTATGCATCACCTCCAGATAACGTTCTGTAACTTCCAACACATGCCTGGTTGCCCCCTCATTCTTCACTTGCACAGTACTTCCAGCTACACTATGCATCACCTCCAGATAACGTTCTGTAACTTCCAACACATGCCTGGTTACCGCCTCACTCTTCACTTGCACAGTACTTCCAGCCTCACTGTGCATCACCTCCAGATAACATTCTGTAACTCCCAACACATGCCTGGTTGCCCCCTCATTCTTCACTTGCACCGTACTTCCAGTCTCACTGTGCATCACCTCCAGATAACATTCTGTAACTTCCAACACATGCCTTGTTGCACCCTCATTCTTCACTTGCACAGTAACTTCCAACACATGCCTGGTTCCCCCCTCATTCTTCACTTGCACAGTACTTCCAGCCTCACGGTGCATCACCTCCAGATAACATTCTGTAACTTCCAACACATGCCTGGTTGCCCCCTCATTCTTCACTTGCACAGTACTCCCAGCCTCACTGTGCATCACCTCCAGATAACATTCTGTAACTCCCAACACATGCCTGGTTACCCCCTCATTCTTCACTTGCACAGTACTTCCAGCCTCACTGTGCATCACCTCCAGATAACGTTCTGTAACTTCCAACACATGCCTGGTTACCCCCTCATTCATCACTTGCACAGTACTTCCAGCCTCACTGTGCATCACCTCCAGATAACGTTCTGTAACTTCCAACACATGCCTGGTTACCCCCTCATTCTTCACTTGCACAGTACTTCCAGCCTCACTTTGCATCACCTCCAGATAGCGTTCTGTAACTTCCAACACATGCCTGGTTGCCCCCTCATTCTTCACTTGCACAGTACTTCCAGCTACACTATGCATCACCTCCAGATAACATTCTGTAACGTCCAACACATGCCTGGTTACGGCCTCATTCTTCACTTGCACAGAACTTCCAGCCTCACTGTGCATCACCTCCAGATAACATTCTGTAACTTCCAACACATGCCTGGTTGCCTCCTCATTTTTCACTTGCACAGTAACTTCCAACACATGCCTGGTTACCCCCTCATTCTTCACTTTCACAGTACTTCCAGCCTCACGGTGCATCACCCCCAGATAACATTCTGTAACTTCCAACACATGCCTGGTTGCCCCCTCATTTTTAACTTGCACAGTAACTTCCAACACATGCCTGGTTACCCCCTCATTTTTCACTTTCACAGTACTTCCAGCCTCACTGTGCATCACCTCCAGATAACATTCTGTAACTTCCAACATATGGCTGGTTGCCCCCTCATTCTTCACTTGCACAGTAACTTCCAACACATGCCTGGTTACCCCCTCATTCTTCACTTTCACAGTACTTCCAGCCTCACTGTGCATCACCTCCAGATAGCGTTCTGTAACTTCCAACACATGCCTGGTTGCCCCCTCATTCTTCACTTACACAGTAACTTCCAACACATGCCTGGTTACCCCATCATTCTTCACTTGCACAGTACTTCCAGCCTCACTGTGCATCACCTCCAGATAACATTTTGTAACTTCCAACACATGCCTGGTTGCCCCGTCATTTTTCACTTGCACAGTACTTCCAGCCTCACTGTGCATCACCTCCAGATAACATTCTGTAACTTCCAACACATGCCTGGTTACCCCCTCATTCTTCACTTGCACAGAACTTCCAGCCTCACTGTGCATCACCTCCAGATAACATTCTGTAACTTCCAACACATGCCTGGTTGCCCCCTCATTTCTCACTTGCACAGTACTTCCAGCCTCACTGTGCATCACCTCCAGATAACATTCTCTAACTTCCAACACATGCCTGGTTGCCCCCTCATTCTTCACTTGCACAGTAACTTCCAACACATGCCTGGTTGCCCCCTCATTCTTCACTTGCACAGTACTTCCAGCCTCACGGTGCATCACCTCCAGATAACATTCTGTAACTTCCAACACATGCCTGGTTGCCCCCTCATTCTTCACTTGCACAGTACTCCCAGCCTCACTGTGCATCACCTCCAGATAACATTCTGTAACTTCCAACACATGCCTGGTTGCCCCCTCATTCTTCACTTGCACAGTAACTCCCAACACATGCCTGGTTGCCCCCTCATTCTTCACTTGCACAGTACTCCCAGCCTCACTGTGCATCACTTCCAGATAACGTTCTGTAACTCCCAACACATGCCTGGTTGCCCCCTCATTCTTCACTTGCACAGTACTTCCAGCCTCACTGTGCATCACCTCCAGATAGCGTTCTGTAACTTCCAACACATGCCTGGTTACCCCCTCATTCTTCACTTGCACAGTACTTCCAGCCACACTGTGCATCACCTCCAGATAGCGTTCTGTAACTTCCAACACATGCCTGGTTGCCCCCTCATTCTTCACTTGCACAGTACTTCCAGGCACACTGTGCATCACCTCCAGATAACATTCTGTAACTTCCAACACATGCCTGGTTGCCCCCTCATTCTTCACTTGCACAGTACTCCCAGCCTCACTGTGCATCACCTCCAGATAACATTCTGTAACTTCCAACACATGCCTGGTTACCCCCTCATTCTTCACTTGCACAGAACTTCCAGCCTCACTGTGCATCACCTCCAGATAACATTCTGTAACTTCCAACACATGCCTGGTTGCCCCCTCATTTTTCACTTGCACAGTAACTTCCAACACATGCCTGGTTACCCCCTCATTCTTCACTTTCACATTACTTCCAGCCTCACGGTGCATCAACCCCAGATAACATTCTGTAACTTCCAAAACATGCCTGGTTGCCCCCTCATTCTTCACTTGCACAGTACTTCCAGCCTCACTGTGCATCACCTCCAGATAACGTTCTGTAACTTCCAAAACATGCCTGGTTGCCCCCTCATTCTTCACTTGCACCGTACTTCCAGTCTCACTGTGCATCACCTCCAGATAACGTTCTGTAACTTCCAACACATGCCTGGTTACCCCCTCATTCATCACTTGCACAGTACTTCCAGCCTCACTGTGCATCACCTCCAGATAGCGTTCTGTAACTTCCAACACATGCCTGGTTACCCCCTCATTCCTCACTTGCACAGTACTTCCAGCCTCACTGTGCATCACCTCCAGATAGCGTTCTGTAACTTCCAACACATGCCTGGTTACCCCCTCATTCCTCACTTGCACAGTACTTCCAGCTACACTATGCATCACCTCCAGATAACGTTCTGTAACTTCCAACACATGCCTGGTTGCCCCCTCATTCTTCACTTGCACAGTGCTTCCAGCTACACTATGCATCACCTCCAGATAACGTTCTGTAACTTCCAACACATGCCTGGTTACCGCCTCACTCTTCACTTGCACAGTACTTCCAGCTACACTGTGCATCACCTCCAGATAACGTTCTGTAACTTCCAAAACATGCCTGGTTGCCCCCTCATTCTTCACTTGCACAGTACTTCCAGCCTCACTGTGCATCACCTCCAGATAACATTCTGTAACTTCCAACACATGCCTGGTTGCCCCCTCATTCTTCACTTGCACAGTACTTCCAGCCTCACTGTGCATCACCTCCAGATAGTGTTCTGTAACTTCCAACACATGCCTGGTTGCCAGCTCATTCTTCACTTGCACAGTACTTCCAGCTACACTGTGCATCACCTCCAGATAACATTCTGTAACTTCCAACACATGCCTCGTTGCCCCCTCATTTTTCACTTGCACAGTACTTCCAGCCTCACTGTGCATCACATCCAGATAACATTCTGTAACTTCCAACACATGCCTGGTTGCCCCCTCATTCTTCACTTGCACAGAACTTCCAGCCTCACTGTGCATCACCTCCAGATAACATTCTGTAACTTCCAACACATGCCTGGTTGCCCCCTCATTTTTCACTTGCACAGTAACTTCCAACACATGGCTGGTTACCCCCTCATTCTTCACTTTCACAGTACTTCCAGCCTCATGGTGCATCACCCCCAGATAACATTCTGTAACTTCCAACACATGCCTGGTTGCCCCCTCATTCTTAACTTGCACAGTAACTTCCAACACATGCCTGGTTACCCCCTCATTTTTCACTTTCACAGTACTTCCAGCCTCACTGTGCATCACCTCCAGATAACATTCTGTAACTTCCAACACATGC
Organism: Ambystoma mexicanum; assembly: GCF_040938575.1. Taxonomy (NCBI): domain Eukaryota; kingdom Metazoa; phylum Chordata; class Amphibia; order Caudata; family Ambystomatidae; genus Ambystoma; species Ambystoma mexicanum. Next base: position 29,157,437 of record NC_090923.1, on the reverse strand, counting down.
CTGGATGCCCCCTCATTCTTCACTTGCACAGTACTTCCAGCTACACTGTGCATCACCTCCAGATAACATTCTGTAACTTCCAACACATGCCTGGTTGCCCCCTCATTTTTCACTTGCACAGTACTTCCAGCCTCACTGTGCATCACCTCCAGATAACATTCTGTAACTTCCAACACATGCCTGGACGCCCCCTCATTCTTCACTTGCACAGTACTTCCAGCTACACTGTGCATCACCTCCAGATAACATTCTGTAACTTCCAACACATGCCTGGTTACCCCCTCATTCTTCACTTGCACAGTACTTCCAGCCTCACTGTGCATCACCTCCAGATAGCGTTCTGTAACTTCCAACACATGCCTGGTTACCCCCTCATTCCTCACTTGCACAGTACTTCCAGCCTCACTGTGCATCACCTCCAGATAGCGTTCTGTAACTTCCAACACATGCCTGGTTACCCCCTCATTCCTCACTTGCACAGTACTTCCAGCTACACTATGCGTCACCTCCAGATAACGCTCTGTAACTTCCAACACAAGCCTGGTTGCCCCCTCATTCTTCACTTGCACAGTACTTCCAGCTACACTATGCATCACCTCCAGATAACGTTCTGTAACTTCCAAAACATGCCTGGTTGCCCCCTCATTCTTCACTTGCACAGTACTTCCAGCTACACTGTGCATCACCTCCAGATAACATTCTGTAACTTCCAACACATGCCTGGTTGCCCCCTCATTCTTCACTTGCACAGTACTTCCAGCCTCACTGTGCATCACCTCCAGATAGTGTTCTGTAACTTCCAACACATGCCTGGTTGCCAGCTCATTCTTCACTTGCACAGTACTTCCAGCTACACTGTGCATCACCTCCAGATAACATTCTGTAACTTCCAACACATGCCTCGTTGCCCCCTCATTTTTCACTTGCACAGTACTTCCAGCCTCACTGTGCATCACATCCAGATAACATTCTGTAACTTCGTAACACATGCCTGGTTGCCCCCTCATTCTTCACTTGCACAGAACTTCCAGCCTCACTGTGCATCACCTCCAGATAACATTCTGTAACTTCCAACACATGCCTGGTTGCCCCCTCATTTTTCACTTGCACAGTAACTTCCAACACATGCCTGGTTACCCCCTCATTCTTCACTTTCACAGTACTTCCAGCCTCATGGTGCATCACCCCCAGATAACATTCTGTAACTTCCAACACATGCCTGGTTGCCCCCTCATTCTTAACTTGCACAGTAACTTCCAACACATGCCTGGTTACCCCCTCATTTTTCACTTTCACAGTACTTCCAGCCTCACTGTGCATCACCTCCAGATAACATTCTGTAACTTCCAACACATGCCTGGATGCCCCCTCATTCTTCACTTGCACAGTACTTCCAGCTACACTGTGCATCACCTCCATATAACATTCTGTAACTTCCAACACATGCCTGGTTGCCCCCTTATTTTTCACTTGCACAGTACTTCCAGCCTCACTGTGCATCACCTCCAGATAACATTCTGTAACTTCCAACACATGCCTGGACGCCCCCTCATTCTTCACTTGCACAGTACTTCCAGCCACACTGTGCATCACCTCCAGATAACATTCTGTAACTTCCAACACATGCCTGGTTACCCCCTCATTCTTCACTTGCACAGAACTTCCAGCCTCACTGTGCATCACCTCCAGATAACGTTCTGTAACTTCCAACGCATGCCTGGTTGCCCCCTCATTTTTCACTTGCACAGTACTCCCAGCCTCACTGTGCATCACCTCCAGATAACGTTCTGTAACTTCCAACGCATGCCTGGTTGCCCCCTCATTCTTCACTTGCACAGTACTTCCAGCCACACTGTGCATCACCTCCAGATAGCGTTCTGTAACTTCCAACGCATGCCTGGTTGCCCCCTCATTCTTCACTTGCACAGTACTTCCAGCCTCACTGTGCATCACCTCCAGATAGCGTTCTGTAACTTCCAACACATGCCTGGTTGCCCCCTCATTTTTCACTTGCACAGTACTTCCAGCCTCACTGTGCATCACCTCCAGATAACATTCTGTAATTTCCAACACATGCCTGGTTGCCACCTCATTCTTCACTTGCACAGTAACTTCCAACACATGCCTGGTTGCCCCCTCATTCTTCACTTGCACAGTACTCCCAGCCTCACTGTGCATCACCTCCAGATAACATTCTGTAACTTCCAACACATGCCTGGTTGCCCCCTCATTCTTCACTTGCACAGTACTTCCAGCCTCACTGTGCATCACCTCCAGATAACGTTCTGTAACTTCCAACACATGCCTGGTTACCCCCTAATTCTTCACTTGCACAGTACCTCCAGCTACACTGTGCATCACCTCCAGATAATATTCTGTAACTTCCAACACATGCCTGGTTACCCCATCATTCTTCACTTGCACAGTACTTCCAGCCTCACTGTGCATCACCTCCAGATAACATTCTGTAACTTCCAACACATGCATGGGTGCCCCCTCATTCTTCACTTGCACAGTACTTCCAGCCTCACGGTGCATCACCCCCAGATAACATTCTGTAACTTCCAACACATGCCTGGTTGCCCCCTCATTCTTAACTTGCACAGTAACTTCCAACACATGCCTGGTTACCCCATCATTTTTCACGTTCACAGTACTTCCAGCCTCACTGTGCATCACCTCCAGATAACATTCTGTAACTTCCAACACATGCATGGACGCCCCCTCATTCTTCACTTGCACAGTACTTCCAGCCTCACTGTGCATCACCTCCAGATAACATTCTGTAACTTCCAACACATGCCTGGTTGCCCCCTCATTTTTCACTTGCACAGTACTTCCAGCCTCACTGTGCATCACCTCCAGATAACATTCTGTAACTTCCAAAACATGCCTGGACTGTCATGATCTCTGCTTCCAAAAGGTCAGGGTTTTCCCAACTCCCTTGGAAGCAGATCCATAACCCAGGTTCCGAGTGCCAACCAGTCCCAATTGGGACCTTTTGGACCCAGTCCTGGCGCCAGTGGCACCAGGCTCATAAATATGCCCAGTCCCAGCGCTGGAAGCGCCGGGCTCATAATGCTTGGGTGGACTTACCTGCAGCAGACCATGCTGCTTACTTGCCTGCCAGTTGAGCCTCTGATCCTCTTCTGTTTGGAACTACTTTTCCTGTTGGGTGGGGCAGGAGCCACTCCCTAGATTCAGAACACTGGAACTATTCTGGAAAGCAGGAACTCTTTTCTTACCTAGGCGTGGCTGTGGAAGGAGACACCTAAGCACTACAGGAGGCTATTTAAACCACACCCGATGGATGAATCTTGCTTTGCGTTATTCTGCATCCTCTGCAGCAGAACGCTCATCGTGTCTTCTGCATCTGATCCTGGGCCTAAGGAAAAAGGCTTACCATCCTGAATCCAGTCTTCAGCAACACCTATAAAGACAAGAAAGAACAGGTTAGCATTACGGTCTTCAGTGACAGCTCTTCACTTACCTGGTCCATCGGCTGTCACCAACGCCTCGCGCTGCATTCCGGCATCTGAAAGACAAAGGCTTACCTACTCTTCGTGCGCTCCGGAGGTCTTCACACTGCATTCCGGCATCTGAAAGACAAAAGCTTACCAACTCTTCGCACGCTCCGGAGGCCTTCGGCGCTGCATCCCGCATCTGAAAGACAAAACAAGGTGCGTTTAAAGACATTGGGGAACTTTAATACTCACGTGCCATTACTCCTTTCCACATCTAACCCAGTGGGTATTCCGGCACCCTGCAGCCGCTCCGAACTTGTACCTGCAAAATAAAAAGACAGTTAGAGCGCATCGTGAAGCAGGCAACAAGCGCTTACTTACGTGCTTCCAGGCGCTTCTATTCATCACACGGGCTCCATCTTCAACTCACTTCAGCCCGTCATCCGCCATCGCCGGAACCCTGCAAAACAAGAAACATCATTACTAAAGACTTTAAAGACATTAGAATTACTCGAAACTTACCGTTCGTGCAGTAAACGACGGACAGCAGTCCTCTGAAGTCAAGAGGCCTGCTCCCCTTATCCAGTGAAGAAACTGGTTACAGCACCCTGCCCTGAGGCAGATGGAGAGCACGGCGTTCACTTACCTAAGGTGAGAGCGTTAACCTTTGGGGTTCTACAGGAGAAGAGAAAGGGAAGAAGAGAGAGACATTCAATAACCCAGTTCCTTAATCCCATATTTTCTATCTGCAGACATCTTACCCTTCAAGTCAGGCATACAGTGCACAGAGGTCCAGCCCAAAGAGCCAGCCGTGTGTTACACATCACCTTTGAAGATACGGTATACGCCCAGTCAAGACCGGCGCCTCTACGGGAATCAGGTGAGCGTTACAGACTGGGCATATTTATGAGCCTGGTGCCACTGGCGCCAGGACTGGGTCCAAAAGGTCCCAATTGGGACTGGTTGGCACTCGGAACCTGGGTTATGGATCTGCTTCCAAGGGAGTTGGGAAAACCCTGACCTTTTGGAAGCAGAGATCATGACAGTACCCCCCCTCAAGGCCCCTCCCAAACCGGGCTTCTCCGGGGGTTTTGGCTTGTCAGGAAATGTTCGGTGAATTCTTTTGATTAGGCGAGGAGCGTGGACATATTCAGCAGGTTCCCAGGATCTCTCTTGGGGGCCGTAGCCTTTCCAGTCAATTAGGTAAAATAGTTTAGATTTGGAGATCTTGGAGTCCAGAATGCTTTTGACTTCAAACTCGAGTTCTCCATCAACTAGGATAGGTTTTGGAGATTTAGTTAGTCGGGTTTGAGGTTGCACGGGTTTTAATAGAGAGACGTGGAAGACCGGATGTATCTTCATGTGCGGGGGCAAGTCCAACTTGACCGCTACTGGGTTTACTATGGTAGTGATGGAATAGGGACCAAGGTATCTTGGGTTGAATGTGCGTGGCCCTTTTAGAGGTAGATATTTGGTGGATAACCAGACTTGATCCCCTACTTGATATTGAGGGGCTTCCTTCCGATGTTGATCTGCTCCTTTCTTGTATTGTTCTTTAGCCCTTTGAAGGTGAGAAACAGCTTCCTTAAAGGCTTGGGTGATTGTAGAATGCAGGTAGTCTACTGCTGGTGTTTCAAGATCTTGGAGGGGATCCAACTCCGAGGTTCGAGGGTGACTGCCGTACAAAAGAAAAAACGGGGTTTTCCCAGTTCCCGAATGGACAGAATTATTGTAGGCATATTCGGCTATCCAAAGGATGTCTTTCCAAGTTTTTTCAGTTTGTTGCAGCATGCAGCGTAAATACTGTTCCAGAGTTTGATTGGTCCTCTCGGTTTGTCCGTCGGTCTGAGGGTGGTGACTGGTCGATAGTCTCACATCAATTTGAGCCGACCGACAGCAACTTCGCCAAAAATGAGAAATAAATTGACTACCTCGATCCGAAATTAGAACCGAAGGAAAACCGTGCAGTCGGACGATGTTTTCGAGAAATTCTCGGGCCAGAGTTGCTGCTGTTGGCAAGCCTTTGAGCGGAATGAAATGCGCCATCTTGGAGAATAAGTCCACGATTACTAGAATTGTATTGTATCCGGAGCATGGAGGTAGATCGGTGATGAAGTCCATAGAAAGCGTATGCCAAGGGCGAGGTGGGATGTCAATAGGGCGTAAGAGGCCTGCTGGTCTTTCCTTTTGACTCTTGTTTTGGGCCCATACTCCACAGGACATTATAAAGTCTCTGATATCTTTTTTCCAAGACGGCCACCAGAAGTAGCGCTTGATCTTTTCTGAGGTCTTGGCCATACCGGGATGTCCTTCCATTAAAGAATCGTGATAACAAGAGATTACTTTTTTCTGTAAATCTGTGATGGGTAGGTATAATCGTTCTTGGAAATACAATAAGTTGTCCTTTACTGCAAAGTCCTTTCCCTGCAGATGCCAATTCTGTATGTCTGCTGGAGTTACAAGTTGCCTGGCTTTATCCTTAACTTCCTCTATGGATTCTGTGGCGATTACACCCAGAATTCTTTGTTCGGGAATGATTGGTACAGGTTTAGGGTTGATCAAGTGTTCTTCCACTCCCATCCGAGAAAGGGCATCAGCTTTACCGTTCTTTGTACCAGGTCGATAGGTAATTATGAAGTCAAACTCGGCAAAGAATAATGCCCAACGGAGTTGTCTAGAGGATTGGGCTTTTGCGGTTTTCAAATATTGCAGGTTTCGGTGATCCGTAATCACAGTAACTGTGTGTCGGGCCCCCAGCAGATAATGCCGCCAAGCCTTAAAGGCAGACTTGATAGCCAGAAGTTCCTTGTCAGTAATCGTGTAATTTATTTCAGGAGGCGAGAATTTGCGGGACCAAAATGCCACGGGATGCAACTGATTGGTTACCGGGTCCTTTTGTGATAGAACTGCCCCCATGGCAAGGCTTGAAGCATCAGTTTCCACGATGTAGGGGAGTTCGGGGCGAGGGTGTTTTAAGATTGGTGCAGAGATAAATTTAGTCTTCAAATCCTGGAAAGCTTGTTCCGCCTCGGTAGACCATTCAAAACGTTTGTTTTTCTTTAACAAGGCAGTGATGGGCTGGACTATTCGAGAGAATTCAGGGATAAACCTGCGGTAAAAGTTAGCGAAGCCTAACATGCTTTGCACACCTTTTACGGAGGATGGTGATGGCCATTTGAGAACTGCATCAACCTTCTTTGAATCCATACGCACACCACCAGGTGATAATATGAATCCCAAGAATTCAACAACAGTCACGTTGAAAACACATTTTTCCAATTTAGCGAAAAGTTTGTGTTGACGCAATCTTTCGAGGACCATTTTCACGTGTTTCCGATGTTCAGATTCCGATGAAGAATAAAAAACGAGGATGTCGTCAATGTAAACAACAACACACACATCTATGAGCTCTCTGAGGACATCGTTCATAAAATATTGAAAGGCGGCCGGGGCATTGCAAAGTCCGAAGGGCATGACCTGATATTCAAATAGCCCATACTTGGTGCGGAAGGCCGTCTTCCATTCATCACCCTCTTTTACTCGTACCAAGTGGTAAGCTCCTCTAAGATCCAGCTTTGTATGTATGCATGCTTTTCTGACTTGGTCCAGGAGTTCAGGGATCAAAGGTAACGGATATCTATTCTTAACGGTGATCTGGTTCAGGGAGCGATAATCTATACAAGTTCTAAGGTCTCCTTCCTTTTTTGGAACGAAGAACAAAGCTGAAGAAGCAGGGGACTTGGAAGGACGAATAAACCCATTTGCCAGGTATTGATCCAGGTACTGTCGAAGGTGAAGGTTCTCAGGCTCGGTGAGGGCATACATTCTACTACAAGGAGGAGTAGATCCAGGTATCAGGTCTATCTGGCAGTCATAAGACCTATGAGGAGGTAGAGAGTTAGCCTGATCCTTCCGGAAAACATCTTGGTATTCTAGGTATTCGGGAGGTAACTGGGGAGTCTCTGAAGAAATTGCTGCCAGTGCAACACCAGGTGGAGGGTGACAAGTAGAGACACATTCTGGAAACTGGACCGTTCTTGCTCGCCAATCGATCAGAGGATTGTGTTTCTCTAACCAAGGTATTCCTAGAATAATCTGAAACTGAGGGGCCTTGATCACATCGAACACGATCTTCTCATGGTGTCCATCTTGACTTACTAGCGTCACCTCTTGAGTGGTATGCGTTACTGGCCCGGAGGCTATCTCCGTACCATCCACTGTAGTAATGACGTCCTTTACAGCCTTGGGACAAAGAGTTAGATTCATCCTCAAAACCATTTCATGATCCACATAATTGCCGATGGCACCGCTGTCGACGTAAGCTTCAATTGCATGTAATCGATCCGGATTATCAGGGCTAATGAGGACCATAGGTATCACGAAATGCGAGGTCACGGAACTGGTTTTCACGCTCGGCAAGAGGACCTCTATTCTTGTCGGGCGAGGTCGTTTCCCTGCTCAGAGTTTGTAACTTTGGTAACTGCAGCTCCTACTGCCTTCTTGGCAGGTTTCACCGGACAGTCTCGAAGAAAGTGCCCTGAGTTTCCGCAATAGAGGCATAATTGCAACTGTTTTCTCCTTTCCCGCTCCTTTTGTGTTAGAGGACCTTTCAGACCCCCTATTTGCATGGGTTCCCCGGAGTCTACCCCTTTGGAAGGAGTTGGCGGTTTGGAAAATACTCGAGCATCAAACTTGGAACGATCGGCCTTCCTGTTCTGCAGTCTGTGATCTATTTGAACGACTAAGTCTATATAGTCCGAACAATCTTGTGGGGGATTCACTACTTGGGCTAACACATCTTTGAACTCTCCACGTAGACCTCTATAAAACAGCATAATCCTTTTGTCCTCAGGCCATTGAGTTTCCACTATCAGTCTGTTGAAAGACACAATATAAGCCAAAAGGTCTTGATTACCTTGTCGCAACGAAAGAAGCTCATTGTCCAAGGCCTGCCCCTGTGAATGTCTTGCGAACAGTTTTTCCATACTGAGCTGAAAAGCTTGAAAATCATGGAGGACCGGATCATCTTGATTTACTAGAGGGATCGACCAGTCTGCCGCATTGCCACTAAGGTACGAAAGCACGAAAGCTACTTTAGCTTGATCAGTTGGAAAGGCTGCTGGCCGGCATAAGAAATGCAACCGGCACTGATTGATAAATACTGCAAACCTCTTTGGGTCACCAGAAAATCGTTCGGGCGGAGCCAGAGGTACATTCCCAGGTAGGTTGATCTGCACTGGATTCATAGAGGATGTAGAAGGAAGATTTCCCCCAGATGCGGGTAACGGGGTCTGTCCGGCTTGTGACTGTAGCAATTGTCTAGCGAGATCATCTGTTCGCTCCTTGGAAATAATCGGTTCCCTTCTTAGAGCGTTCGTTTCCTGACGGGCTGCATGCACTTCTGCCCTTAGTTCCCCAAGTAACTGGGCTAGCTGGTCGGTATCTGAGGTTTCCATAGCGCCTGGACGGGAGTTTTGTGGTAGGCTTTGCGTTCTGTAACGCTCACCTGATTCCCGTAGAGGCGCCGGTCTTGACTGGGCGTATACCGTATCTTCAAAGGTGATGTGTAACACACGGCTGGCTCTTTGGGCTGGACCTCTGTGCACTGTATGCCTGACTTGAAGGGAAAGATGTCTGCAGATAGAAAATATGGGATTAAGGAACTGGGATATTGAATGTCTCTCTCTTCTTCCCTTTCTCTTCTCCTGTAGAACCCCAAAGGTTAACGCTCTCACCTTATGTAAGTGAACGCTGTGCTCTCCATCTGCCTCGGGGCAGGGTGCTGTAACCAGTTTCTTCACTGGATAAGGGGAGCAGGCCTCTTGACTTCAGAGGACTGCTGTCCGTCGTTTCCTGCACGAACGGTAAGTTTCGAGTAATTCTAATGTCTTTAAAGTCTTTAGTAATGATGTTTCTTGTTTTGCAGGGTTCCGGCGATGGCTTCCAGCGCTGGGACTGGGCATATTTATGAGCCTGGTGCCACTGGCGCCAGGACTGGGTCCAAAAGGTCCCAATTGGGACTGGTTGGCACTCGGAACCTGGGTTATGGATCTGCTTCCAAGGGAGTTGGGAAAACCCTGACCTTTTGGAAGCAGAGATCATGACACAGTCCCAGCGCTGGAAGCGCCGGGCTCATAATGCTTGGGTGGACTTACCTGCAGCAGACCATGCTGCTTACTTGCCTGCCAGTTGAGCCTCTGATCCTCTTCTGTTTGGAACTACTTTTCCTGTTGGGTGGGGCAGGAGCCACTCCCTAGATTCAGAACACTGGAACTCTTCTGGAAAGCAGGAACTCTTTTCTTACCTAGGCGTGGCTGTGGAAGGAGACACCTAAGCACTACAGGAGGCTATTTAAACCACACCCGATGGATGAATCTTGCTTTGCAGTATTCTGCATCCTCTGCAGCAGAACGCTCATCGTGTCTTCTGCATCTGATCCTGGGCCTAAGGAAAAAGGCTTACCATCCTGAATCCAGTCTTCAGCAACACCTATAAAGACAAGAAAGAACAGGTTAGCATTACGGTCTTCAGTGACAGCTCTTCACTTACCTGGTCCAACGGCTGTCACCAACGCCTCGCGCTGCATTCCGGCATCTGAAAGACAAAGGCTTACCTACTCTTCGTGCGCTCCGGAGGTCTTCACACTGCATTCCGGCATCTGAAAGACAAAAGCTTACCAACTCTTCGCACGCTCCGGAGGCCTTCGGCGCTGCATCCCGCATCTGAAAGACAAAACAAGGTGCGTTTAAAGACATTGGGGAACTTTAATACTCACGTGCCATTACTCCTTTCCACATCTAACCCAGTGGGTATTCCGGCACCCTGCAGCCGCTCCGAACTTGTACCTGCAAAATAAAAAGACAGTTAGAGCACATCGTGAAGCAGGCAACAAGCGCTTACTTACGTGCTTCCAGGCGCTTCTATTCATCACACGGGCTCCATCTTCAACTCACTTCAGCCCGTCATCCGCCATCGCCGGAACCCTGCAAAACAAGAAACATCATTACTAAAGACTTTAAAGACATTAGAATTACTCGAAACTTACCGTTCGTGCAGTAAACGACGGACAGCAGTCCTCTGAAGTCAAGAGGCCTGCTCCCCTTATCCAGTGAAGAAACTGGTTACAGCACCCTGCCCCGAGGCAGATGGAGAGCACGGCGTTCACTTACCTAAGGTGAGAGCGTTAACCTTTGGGGTTCTACAGGAGAAGAGAAAGGGAAGAAGAGAGAGACATTCAATAACCCAGTTCCTTAATCCCATATTTTCTATCGGCAGACATCTTACCCTTCGAGTCAGACATACAGTGCACAGAGGTCCAGCCCAAAGAGCCAGCCGTGTGTTACACATCACCTTTGAAGATACGGTATACGCCCAGTCAAGACCGGCGCCTCTACGGAAATCAGGTGAGCGTTACATGGACGCCCCCTCATTCTTCACTTGCACAGTACTTCCAGCTACACTGTGCATCACCTCCAGATAACATTCTGTAACTTCCAACACATTCCAGGTTACCCCCTCATTCTTCACTTGCACAGTACTTCCAGCCTCACGGTGCATCACCCCCAGATAACATTCTGTAACTTCCAACACATGCCTGGTTGCCCCCTCATTCTTCACTTTCACAGTACTTCCAGCCTCACTGTGCATCACCTCCAGATAACATTCTGTAACTTCCAACACATGCCTGGTTGCCCTCTCATTCTTCACTTGCACAGTAACTTCCAACACATGCCTGGTTACCCCCTCATTCTTCACTTTCACAGTACTTCCAGCCTCATTGTGCATCACCTCCAGATAACATTCTGTAACTTCCAACACATGCCTGGTTACCCCCTCATTTTTCACTTGCACAGTAACTTCCAACACATGCCTGGTTACCCCCTCATTCTTCACTTTCACAGTACTTCCAGCCTCATGGTGCATCACCCCCAGATAACATTCTGTAACTTCCAACACATGCCTGGTTTCCCCCTCATTCTTAACTTGCACAGTAACTTCCAACACATGCCTGGTTACCCCCTCATTTTTCACTTTCACAGTACTTCCAGCCTCACTGTGCATCACCTCCAGATAACATTCTGTAACTTCCAACACATGCCTGGTTGCCCCCTCATTCTTCACTTACACAGTAACTTCCAACACATGCCTGGTTACCCCCTCATTCTTCACTTTCACAGTACTTCCAGCCTCACTGTGCATCACCTCCAGATAGCGTTCTGTAACTTCCAACACATGCCTGGTTGCCCCCTTATTTTTCACTTGCACAGTACTTCCAGCCTCACGGTGCATCACCTCCAGATAACATTCTGTAACTTCCAACACATGCCTGGTTACCCCCTCATTCTTCACTTGCACAGAACTTCCAGCCTCACTGTGCATCACCTCCAGATAACATTCTGTAACTTCCAACACATACCTGGTTGCCCCCTCATTTTTCACTTGCACAGTACTTCCAGCCTCACTGTGCATCACCTCCAGATAACATTCTGTAACTTCCAACACATGCCTGGTTGCCCCCTCATTCTTCACTTGCACAGTAACTTCCAACACATGCCTGGTTGCCCCCTCATTCTTCACTTGCACAGTACTTCCAGCCTCACGGTGCATCACCTCCAGATAACGTTCTGTAACTTCCAACACATGCCTGGTTGCCCCCTCATTCTTCACTTGCACAGTACTTCCAGCCTCACTGTGCATCACCTCCAGATAACATTCTGTAACTTCCAACACATGCCTGGTTGCCCCCTCATTCTTCACTTGCACAGTACTTCCAGCCACACTGTGCATCACCTCCAGATAGCGTTCTGTAACTTCCAACACATGCCTGGTTGCCCCCTCATTCTTCACTTGCACAGCACTTCCAGCTACACTGTGCATCACCTCCAGATAACATTCTGTAACTTCCAACACATGCCTGGTTGCCCCCTCATTCTTCACTTGCACAGAACTTCCAGCCTCACTGTGCATCACCTCCAGATAACATTCTGTAACTTCCAACACATGCCTGGTTGCCCCCTCATTTTTCACTTGCACAGTAACTTCCAACACATGCCTGGTTACCCCCTCATTCTTCACTTTCACAGTACTTCCAGCCTCACTGTGCATCACCTCCTGATAGCGTTCTGTAACTTCCAACACAGGCCTGGACGCCCCCTCATTCTTTACTTGCACAGTACTTCCAGCCTCACTGTGCATCACCTCCAGATAACATTCTGTAACTTCCAACACATGCCTGGACGCCCCCTCATTCTTCACTTGCACAGTACTTCCAGCTACACTGTGCATCACCTCCAGATAACATTCTGTAACTTCCAACACATGCCTGGTTACCCCCTCATTCTTCACTTGCACAGAACTTCCAGCCTCACTGTGCATCACCTCCAGATAACATTCTGTAACTTCCAACACATACCTGGTTGCCCCCTCATTTTTCACTTGCACAGTACTTCCAGCCTCACTGTGCATCACCTCCAGATAACATTCTGTAACTTCCAACACATGCCTGGTTGCCCCCTCATTCTTCACTTGCACAGTAGCTTCCAACACATGCCTGGTTGCACCCTCATTCTTCACTTGCACAGTACTTCCAGCCTCACTGTGCATCACCTCCAGATAACATTCTCTAACTTCCAACACATGCCTGGTTGCCCCCTCATTCTTCACTTGCACAGTACTCCCAGCCTCACTGTGCAACACCTCCAGATAACGTTCTGTAACTTCCAACACATGCCTGGTTACCCCCTCATTCTTCACTTGCACAGTACTCCCAGCCTCACTGTGCAACACCTCCAGATAACGTTCTGTAACTTCCAACACATACCTGGTTGCCCCCTCATTCTTCACTTGCACAGTACTTCCAGCTACACTGTGCATCACCTCCAGATAACATTCTGTAACTTCCAACACATGCCTGGTTGCCCCCTCATTTTTCACTTGCACAGTAACTTCCAACACATGCCTGGTTACCCCCTCATTCTTCACTTTCACAGTACTTCCAGCCTCACGGTGCATCACCCCCAGATAACATTCTGTAACTTCCAACACATACCTGGTTGCCCCCTCATTCTTAACTTGCACAGTAACTTCCAACACATGCCTGGTTACCCCCTCATTTTTCACTTTCACAGTACTTCCAGCCTCACTGTGCATCACCTCCAGATAACATTCTGTAACTTCCAACACATGCCTGGTTGCCCCCTCATTCTTCACTTGCACAGTAACTTCCAATACATGCCTGGTTACCCCCTCATTCTTCACTTTCACAGTACTTCCAACCTCACTGTGTATCACCTCCAGATAGCGTTCTGTAACTTCCAACACATGCCTGGTTGCCCCCTCATTCTTCACTTGCACAGTAACTTCCAATACATGCCTGGTTACCCCCTCATTCTTCACTTTCACAGTACTTCCAGCCTCACTGTGTATCACCTCCAGATAGCGTTCTGTAACTTCCAACACATGCCTGGTTACCCCCTCATTTTTCACTTTCACAGTACTTCCAGCCTCACTGTGCATCACCTCCAGATAACATTCTGTAACTTCCAACACATGCCTGGTTGCCCCCTCATTCTTCACTTGCACAGTAACTTCCAATACGTGCCTGGTTACCCCCTCATTCTTCACTTTCACAGTACTTCCAGCCTCACTGTGTATCACCTCCAGATAGCGTTCTGTAACTTCCAACACATGCCTGGACGCCCCCTCATTCTTCACTTGCACAGTACTTCCAGCCTCACTGTGCATCACCTCCAGATAACATTCTGTAACTTCCAACACATGCCTGGACGCCCCCTCATTCTTCACTTGCACAGTACTTCCAGCTATACTGTGTATCACCTCCAGATAACATTCTGTAACTTCCAACACATTCCTGGTTACCCCCTCATTCTTCACTTGCACAGTACTTCCAGCCTCATGGTGCATCACCCCCAGATAACATTCTGTAACTTCCAACACATGCCTGGTTGCCCCCTCATTCTTCACTTTCACAGTACTTCCAGCCTCACTGTGCATCACCTCCAGATAACATTCTGTAACTTCCAACACATGCCTGGTTGCCCCCTCATTTTTCACTTGCACAGTAACTTCCAACACATGCCTGGTTACCCCCTCATTCTTCACTTTCACAGTACTTCCAGCCTCACTGTGCATCACCTCCTGATAGCGTTCTGTAACTTCCAACACAGGCCTGGACGCCCCCTCATTCTTCACTTGCACAGTACTTCCAGCCTCACTGTGCATCACCTCCAGATAACATTCTGTAACTTCCAACACATGCCTGGACGCCCCCTCATTCTTCACTTGCACAGTACTTCCAGCTACACTGTGCATCACCTCCAGATAACATTCTGTAACTTCCAACACATGCCTGGTTACCCCCTCATTCTTCACTTGCACAGAACTTCCAGCCTCACTGTGCATCACCTCCAGATAACATTCTGTAACTTCCAACACATACCTGGTTGCCCCCTCATTTTTCACTTGCACAGTACTTCCAGCCTCACTGTGCATCACCTCCAGATAACATTCTGTAACTTCCAACACATGCCTGGTTGCCCCCTCATTCTTCACTTGCACAGTAGCTTCCAACACATGCCTGGTTGCACCCTCATTCTTCACTTGCACAGTACTTCCAGCCTCACTGTGCATCACCTCCAGATAACATTCTCTAACTTCCAACACATGCCTGGTTGCCCCCTCATTCTTCACTTGCACAGTACTCCCAGCCTCACTGTGCAACACCTCCAGATAACGTTCTGTAACTTCCATCACATGCCTGGTTACCCCCTCATTCTTCACTTGCACAGTACTCCCAGCCTCACTGTGCAACACCTCCAGATAACGTTCTGTAACTTCCAACACATACCTGGTTGCCCCCTCATTCTTCACTTGCACAGTACTTCCAGCTACACTGTGCATCACCTCCAGATAACATTCTGTAACTTCCAACACATGCCTGGTTGCCCCCTCATTTTTCACTTGCACAGTAACTTCCAACACATGCCTGGTTACCCCCTCATTCTTCACTTTCACAGTACTTCCAGCCTCACGGTGCATCACCCCCAGATAACATTCTGTAACTTCCAACACATACCTGGTTGCCCCCTCATTCTTAACTTGCACAGTAACTTCCAACACATGCCTGGTTACCCCCTCATTTTTCACTTTCACAGTACTTCCAGCCTCACTGTGCATCACCTCCAGATAACATTCTGTAACTTCCAACACATGCCTGGTTGCCCCCTCATTCTTCACTTGCACAGTAACTTCCAATACATGCCTGGTTACCCCCTCATTCTTCACTTTCACAGTACTTCCAACCTCACTGTGTATCACCTCCAGATAGCGTTCTGTAACTTCCAACACATGCCTGGTTGCCCCCTCATTCTTCACTTGCACAGTAACTTCCAATACATGCCTGGTTACCCCCTCATTCTTCACTTTCACAGTACTTCCAGCCTCACTGTGTATCACCTCCAGATAGCGTTCTGTAACTTCCAACACATGCCTGGTTACCCCCTCATTTTTCACTTTCACAGTACTTCCAGCCTCACTGTGCATCACCTCCAGATAACATTCTGTAACTTCCAACACATGCCTGGTTGCCCCCTCATTCTTCACTTGCACAGTAACTTCCAATACGTGCCTGGTTACCCCCTCATTCTTCACTTTCACAGTACTTCCAGCCTCACTGTGTATCACCTCCAGATAGCGTTCTGTAACTTCCAACACATGCCTGGACGCCCCCTCATTCTTCACTTGCACAGTACTTCCAGCCTCACTGTGCATCACCTCCAGATAACATTCTGTAACTTCCAACACATGCCTGGACGCCCCCTCATTCTTCACTTGCACAGTACTTCCAGCTATACTGTGTATCACCTCCAGATAACATTCTGTAACTTCCAACACATTCCTGGTTACCCCCTCATTCTTCACTTGCACAGTACTTCCAGCCTCATGGTGCATCACCCCCAGATAACATTCTGTAACGTCCAACACATGCCTGGTTGCCCCCTCATTCTTCACTTTCACAGTACTTCCAGCCTCACTGTGCATCACCTCCAGATAACATTCTGTAACTTCCAACACATGCCTGGTTGCCCTCTCATTCTTCACTTGCACAGTAACTTCCAACACATGCCTGGGTACCCCCTCATTCTTCACTTTCACAGTACTTCCAGCCTCATTGTGCATCACCTCCAGATAACATTCTGTAACTTCCAACACATGCCTGGTTGCCCCTCATTCTTCACTTGCACAGTACTTCCAGCTACACTGTGCATCACCTCCAGATAGCGTTCTGTAATTTCCAACACATGCCTGGTTACCCCCTCATTTTTCACTTGCACAGTAACTTCCAACACATGCCTGGTTACCCCCTCATTTTTCACTTTCACAGTACTTCCAGCCTCACTGTGCATCACCTCCAGATAACATTCTGTAACTTCCAACATATGGCTGGTTGCCCCCTCATTCTTCACTTGCACAGTAACTTCCAACACATGCCTGGTTACCCCCTCATTCTTCACTTTCACAGTACTTCCAGCCTCACTGTGCATCACCTCCAGATAGCGTTCTGTAACTTCCAACACATGCCTGGTTGCCCCCTCATTCTTCACTTACACAGTAACTTCCAACACATGCCTGGTTACCCCATCATTCTTCACTTGCACAGTACTTCCAGCCTCACTGTGCATCACCCCCAGATAACATTTTGTAACTTCCAACACATGCCTGCTTGCCCCGTCATTTTTCACCTGCACAGTACTTCCAGCCTCACTGTGCATCACCTCCAGATAACATTCTGTAACTTCCAACACATGCCTGGTTACCCCCTCATTCTTCCAGCCTCACTGTGCATCACCTCCAGATAACATTCTGTAACTTCCAACACATGCCTGGTTGCCCCCTCATTTTTCACTTGCACAGTAACTTCCAACACATGCCTGGTTACCCCCTCATTCTTCACTTTCACATTACTTCCAGCCTCACGGTGCATCAACCCCAGATAACATTCTGTAACTTCCAACACATGCCTGGTTACCCCCTCATTCTTCACTTTCACAGTACTTCCAGCCTCACTGTGCATCACCTCCAGATAGCGTTCTGTAACTTCCAACACATGCCTGGTTGCCCCCTCATTCTTCACTTGCACAGTACTTCCAGCCTCACTGTGCATCACCTCCAGATAGCATTCTGTAACTTCCAACACATGCTGGTTGCCCCCTCATTCTTCACTTGCACAGTAACTTCCAACACATGCCTGGTTACCCACTCATTCTTCACTTGCACAGTACTTCCAGCCTCACGGTGCATCACCCCCAGATAGCATTCTGTAACTTCCAACACATGCCTGGTTGCCCACTCATTCTTCACTTGCACAGTACTTCCAGCCACACTGTGCATCACCTCCAGATAGCATTCTGTAACTTCCAACACATGCTGGTTGCCCCCTCATTCTTCACTTGCACAGTACTTCCAGCTACACCTTGCATCACCTCCAGATAACATTCTGTAACTTCCAACACATGCCTGGTTACCCCCTCATTCTTCACTTGCACAGTACTTCGAGCTTCACTGTGCATCACCTCCAGATAACATTCTGTAACTTCCAACACATGCCTGGTTGCCCCCTCATTCTTCACTTGCACAGTAACTTCCAACACATGCCTGGTTACCCCCTCATTCTTCACTTTCACAGTACTTCCAGCCTCACGGTGCATCATCCCCAGATAACATTCTGTAACTTCCAACACATGCCTGGTTGCCCCCTCATTCTTCACTTGCACAGTACTTCCAGCCTCACTGTGCATCACCTCCAGATAGCATTCTGTAACTTCCAACACATGCTGGTTGCCCCCTCATTCTTCACTTGCACAGTAACTTCCAACACATGCCTGGTTACCCACTCATTCTTCACTTGCACAGTACTTCCAGCCTCACGGTGCATCACCCCCAGATAGCATTCTGTAACTTCCAACACATGCCTGGTTGCCCACTCATTCTTCACTTGCACAGTACTTCCAGCCACACTGTGCATCACCTCCAGATAGCATTCTGTAACTTCCAACACATGCTGGTTGCCCCCTCATTCTTCACTTGCACAGTACTTCCAGCTACACCTTGCATCACCTCCAGATAACATTCTGTAACTTCCAACACATGCCTGGTTACCCCCTCATTCTTCACTTGCACAGGACTTCCAGCCTCACAGTGCATCACCCCCAGATAACATTCTGTAACTTCCAACACATGCCTGGTTGCCCCCTCATTCTTCACTTGCACAGTACTTCCAGCTTCACTGTGCATCAGCTCCAGATAACATTCTGTAACTTCCAACACATGCCTGGTTGCCCCCTCATTCTTCACTTGCACAGTAACTTCCAACACATGCCTGGTTACCCCCTCATTCTTCACTTGCACAGTACTTCCAGCCTCACTGTGCATCACCTCCAGATATTGTTCTGTAACTTCCAACACATGCCTGGTTGCCCCCTCATTCTTCACTTGCACAGTACTTCCAGCCACACTGTGCATCACCTCCAGATAACGTTCTGTAACTTCCAAAACATGCCTGGTTGCCCCCTCATTCTTCACTTGCACAGTACTTTCAGCCTCACTGTGCATCACCTCCAGATAACATTCTGTAACTTCCAACACATGCCTGTTTGCCCCCTTATTCTTCACTTGCACAGTACTTCCAGCCTCACTGTGCATCACCTCCAGATAGTGTTCTGTAACTTCCAACACATGCCTGGTTGCCCCCTCATTCTTCACTTGCACAGTACTTCCAGCTTCACTGTGCATCACCCCCAGATAACATTCTGTAACTTCCAACACATGCCTGGTTGCCCCCTCATTCTTCACTTGCACAGTAACTTCCAACACATGCCTGGTTACCCCCTCATTCTTCACTTGCACAGTACTTCCAGCCTCACTGTGCATCACCTCCAGATATTGTTCTGTAACTTCCAACACATGCCTGGTTGCCCCCTCATTCTTCACTTGCACAGTACTTCCAGCTACACTGTGCATCACCTCCAGATAACGTTCTGTAACTTCCAAAACATGCCTGGTTGCCCCCTCATTCTTCACTTGCACAGTACTTTCAGCCTCACTGTGCATCACCTCCAGATAACATTCTGTAACTTCCAACACATGCCTGGTTACGCCCTCATTCTTCACTTGCACAGTACTTCCAGCCTCACTGTGCATCACCTCCAGATAGTGTTCTGTAACTTCCAACACATGTCTGGTTGCCCCCTCATTCTTCACTTGCACAGTGCTTCCAGCTACACTATGCATCACCTCCAGATAACATTCTGTAACTTCCAACACATGCCTGGTTACGCCCTCATTCTTCACTTGCACAGTACTTCCAGCCTCACTGTGCATCACCTCCAGATAACATGCTGTAACTTCCAAAACATGCCTGGTTGCCCCCTCATTCTTCACTTGCACAGTAACTTCCAACACATGCCTGGTTGCCCCCTCATTCTTCACTTGCACAGTACTCCCAGCCTCACTGTGCATCACCTCCAGATAACATTCTGTAACTCCCAACACATGCCTGGTTGCCCCCTCATTCTTCACTTGCACCGTACTTCCAGTCTCACTGTGCATCACCTCCAGATAACGTTCTGTAACTTCCAACACATGCCTGGTTACCCCCTCATTCATCACTTGCACAGTACTTCCAGCCTCACTGTGCATCACCTCCAGATAGCGTTCTGTAACTTCCAACACATGCCAGCTCATTCTTCACTTGCACAGTACTTCCAGCCACACTGTGCATCACCTCCAGATAACATTCTGTAACTTCCAACACATGCCTCGTTGCTCCCTCATTTTTCACTTGCACAGTACTTCCAGCCTCACTGTGCATCACATCCAGATAACATTCTGTAACTTCCAACACATGCCTGGTTGCCCCCTCATTCTTCACTTGCACAGAACTTCCAGCCTCACTGTGCATCACCTCCAGATAACATTCTGTAACTTCCAACACATGCCTGGTTGCCCCCTCATTTTTCACTTGCACAGTAACTTCCAACACATGCCTGGTTACCCCCTCATTCTTCACTTTCACAGTACTTCCAGCCTCATGGTGCATCACCCCCAGATAACATTCTGTAACTTCCAACACATGCCTGGTTGCCCCCTCATTCTTAACTTGCACAGTAACTTCCAACACATGCCTGGTTACCCCCTCATTTTTCACTTTCACAGTACTTCCAGCCTCACTGTGCATCACCTCCAGATAACATTCTGTAACTTCCAACACATGCCTGGATGCCCCCTCATTCTTCACTTGCACAGTACTTCCAGCTACACTGTGCATCACCTCCAGATAACATTCTGTAACTTCCAACACATGCCTGGTTGCCCCCTCATTTTTCACTTGCACAGTACTTCCAGCCTCACTGTGCATCACCTCCAGATAACATTCTGTAACTTCCAACACATGCCTGGACGCCCCCTCATTCTTCACTTGCACAGTACTTCCAGCTACACTGTGCATCACCTCCAGATAACGTTCTGTAACTTCCAACACATGCCTGGTTACCCCCTCATTCTTCACTTGCACAGAACTTCCAGCCTCACTGTGCATCACCTCCAGATAACGTTCTGTAACTTCCAAAACATGCCTGGTTGCCCCCTCATTCTTCACTTGCACCGTACTTCCAGTCTCACTGTGCATCACCTCCAGATAACGTTCTGTAACTTCCAACACATGCCTGGTTACCCCCTCATTCATCACTTGCACAGTACTTCCAGCCTCACTGTGCATCACCTCCAGATAGCGTTCTGTAACTTCCAACACATGCCTGGTTACCCCCTCATTCCTCACTTGCACAGTACTTCCAGCCTCACTGTGCATCACCTCCAGATAGCGTTCTGTAACTTCCAACACATGCCTGGTTACCCCCTCACTCCTCACTTGCACAGTACTTCCAGCTACACTATGCATCACCTCCAGATAACGTTCTGTAACTTCCAACACATGCCTGGTTGCCCCCTCATTCTTCACTTGCACAGTACTTCCAGCTACACTATGCATCACCTCCAGATAACGTTCTGTAACTTCCAACACATGCCTGGTTACCGCCTCACTCTTCACTTGCACAGTACTTCCAGCTACACTGTGCATCACCTCCAGATAACGTTCTGTAACTTCCAAAACATGCCTGGTTGCCCCCTCATTCTTCACTTGCACAGTACTTCCAGCCTCACTGTGCATCACCTCCAGATAACATTCTGTAACTTCCAACACATGCCTGGTTGCCCCCTCATTCTTCACTTGCACAGTACTTCCAGCCTCACTGTGCATCACCTCCAGATAGTGTTCTGTAACTTCCAACACATGCCTGGTTGCCAGCTCATTCTTCACTTGCACAGTACTTCCAGCTACACTGTGCATCACCTCCAGATAACATTCTGTAACTTCCAACACATGCCTCGTTGCCCCCTCATTTTTCACTTGCACAGTACTTCCAGCCTCACTGTGCATCACATCCAGATAACATTCTGTAACTTCCAACACATGCCTGGTTGCCCCCTCATTCTTCACTTGCACAGAACTTCCAGCCTCACTGTGCATCACCTCCAGATAACATTCTGTAACTTCCAACACATGCCTGGTTGCCCCCTCATTTTTCACTTGCACAGTAACTTCCAACACATGGCTGGTTACCCCCTCATTCTTCACTTTCAAAGTACTTCCAGCCTCATGGTGCATCACCCCCAGATAACATTCTGTAACTTCCAACACATGCCTGGTTGCCCCCTCATTCTTAACTTGCACAGTAACTTCCAACACATGCCTGGTTACCCCCTCATTTTTCACTTTCACAGTACTTCCAGCCTCACTGTGCATCACCTCCAGATAACATTCTGTAACTTCCAACACATGCCTGGATGCCCCCTCATTCTTCACTTGCACAATACTTCCAGCTACACTGTGCATCACCTCCAGATAACATTCTGTAACTTCCAACACATGCCTGGTTGCCCCCTCATTTTTCACTTGCACAGTACTTCCAGCCTCACTGTGCATCACCTCCAGATAACATTCTGTAACTTCCAACACATGCCTGGACGCCCCCTCATTCTTCACTTGCACAGTACTTCCAGCTACACTGTGCATCACCTCCAGATAACATTCTGTAACTTCCAACACATGCCTGGTTACCCCCTCATTCTTCACTTGCACAGTACTTCCAGCCTCACTGTGCATCACCTCCAGATAGCGTTCTGTAACTTCCAACACATCCCTGGTTACCCCCTCATTCCTCACTTGCACAGTACTTCCAGCCTCACTGTGCATCACCTCCAGATAGCGTTCTGTAACTTCCAACACATGCCTGGTTACCCCCTCATTCCTCACTTGCACAGTGCTTCCAGCTACACTATGCATCACCTCCAGATAACGCTCTGTAACTTCCAACACATGCCTGGTTGCCCCCTCATTCTTCACTTGCACAGTACTTCCAGCTACACTATGCATCACCTCCAGATAACGTTCTGTAACTTCCAACACATGCCTGGTTACCGCCTCACTCTTCACTTGCACAGTACTTCCAGCTACACTGTGCATCACCTCCAGATAACGTTCTGTAACTTCCAAAACATGCCTGGTTGCCCCATCATTCTTCACTTGCACAGTACTTCCAGCCTCACTGTGCATCACCTCCAGATAACATTCTGTAACTTCCAACACATGCCTGGTTGCCCCCTCATTCTTCACTTGCACAGTACTTCCAGCCTCACTGTGCATCACCTCCAGATAGTGTTCTGTAACTTCCAACACATGCCTGGTTGCCAGCTCATTCTTCACTTGCACAGTACTTCCAGCTACACTGTGCATCACCTCCAGATAACATTCTGTAACTTCCAACACATGCCTCGTTGCCCCCTCATTTTTCACTTGCACAGTACTTCCAGCCTCACTGTGCATCACATCCAGATAACATTCTGTAACTTCCAACACATGCCTGGTTGCCCCCTCATTCTTCACTTGCACAGAACTTCCAGCCTCACTGTGCATCCCCTCCAGATAACATTCTGTAACTTCCAACACATGCCTGGTTGCCCCCTCATTTTTCACTTGCACAGTAACTTCCAACACATGGCTGGTTACCCCCTCATTCTTCACTTTCAAAGTACTTCCAGCCTCATGGTGCATCACCCCCAGATAACATTCTGTAACTTCCAACACATGCCTGGTTGCCCCCTCATTCTTAACTTGCACAGTAACTTCCAACACATGCCTGGTTACCCCCTCATTTTTCACTTTCACAGTACTTCCAGCCTCACTGTGCATCACCTCCAGATAACATTCTGTAACTTCCAACACATGCCTGGATGCCCCCTCATTCTTCACTTGCACAGTACTTCCAGCTACACTGTGCATCACCTCCAGATAACATTCTGTAACTTCCAACACATGCCTGGTTGCCCCCTCATTTTTCACTTGCACAGTACTTCCAGCCTCACTGTGCATCACCTCCAGATAACATTCTGTAACTTCCAACACATGCCTGGACGCCCCCTCATTCTTCACTTGCACAGTACTTCCAGCTACACTGTGCATCACCTCCAGATAACATTCTGTAACTTCCAACACATGCCTGGTTACCCCCTCATTCTTCACTTGCACAGTACTTCCAGCCTCACTGTGCATCACCTCCAGATAGCGTTCTGTAACTTCCAACACATCCCTGGTTACCCCCTCATTCCTCACTTGCACAGTACTTCCAGCCTCACTGTGCATCACCTCCAGATAGCGTTCTGTAACTTCCAACACATGCCTGGTTACCCCCTCATTCCTCACTTGCACAGTGCTTCCAGCTACACTATGCATCACCTCCAGATAACGCTCTGTAACTTCCAACACATGCCTGGTTGCCCCCTCATTCTTCACTTGCACAGTACTTCCAGCTACACTATGCATCACCTCCAGATAACGTTCTGTAACTTCCAACACATGCCTGGTTACCGCCTCACTCTTCACTTGCACAGTACTTCCAGCTACACTGTGCATCACCTCCAGATAACGTTCTGTAACTTCCAAAACATGCCTGGTTGCCCCATCATTCTTCACTTGCACAGTACTTCCAGCCTCACTGTGCATCACCTCCAGATAACATTCTGTAACTTCCAACACATGCCTGGTTGCCCCCTCATTCTTCACTTGCACAGTACTTCCAGCCTCACTGTGCATCACCTCCAGATAGTGTTCTGTAACTTCCAACACATGCCTGGTTGCCAGCTCATTCTTCACTTGCACAGTACTTCCAGCTACACTGTGCATCACCTCCAGATAACATTCTGTAACTTCCAACACATGCCTGGTTGCCCCCTCATTCTTCACTTGCACAGAACTTCCAGCCTCACTGTGCATCCCCTCCAGATAACATTCTGTAACTTCCAACACATGCCTGGTTGCCCCCTCATTTTTCACTTGCACAGTAACTTCCAACACATGCCTGGTTACCCCCTCATTCTTCACTTTCACAGTACTTCCAGCCTCATGGTGCATCACCCCCAGATAACATTCTGTAACTTCCAACACATGCCTGGTTGCCCCCTCATTCTTAACTTGCACAGTAACTTCCAACACATGCCTGGTTACCCCCTCATTTTTCACTTTCACAGTACTTCCAGCCTCACTGTGCATCACCTCCAGATAACATTCTGTAACTTCCAACACATGCCTGGATGCCCCCTCATTCTTCACTTGCACAGTACTTCCAGCTACACTGTGCATCACCTCCAGATAACATTCTGTAACTTCCAACACATGCCTGGTTGCCCCCTCATTTTTCACTTGCACAGTACTTCCAGCCTCACTGTGCATCACCTCCAGATAACATTCTGTAACTTCCAACACATGCCTGGACGCCCCCTCATTCTTCACTTGCACAGTACTTCCAGCTACACTGTGCATCACCTCCAGATAACATTCTGTAATTTCCAACACATGCCTGGTTACCCCCTCATTCTTCACTTGCACAGAACTTCCAGCCTCACTGTGCATCACCTCCAGATAACGTTCTGTAACTTCCAACGCATGCCTGGTTGCTCCCTCATTTTTCACTTGCACAGTACTCCCAGCCTCACTGTGCATCACCTCCAGATAACGTTCTGTAACTTCCAACGCATGCCTGGTTGCCCCCTCATTCTTCACTTGCACAGTACTTCCAGCCACACTGTGCATCACCTCCAGATAGCGTTCTGTAACTTCCAACGCATGCCTGGTTGCCCCCTCATTCTTCACTTGCACAGTACTTCCAGCCTCACTGTGCATCACCTCCAGATAGCGTTCTGTAACTTCCAACACATGCCTGGTTGCCCCCTCATTTTTCACTTGCACAGTACTTCCAGCCTCACTGTGCATCACCTCCAGATAACATTCTGTAATTTCCAACACATGCCTGGTTGCCACCTCATTCTTCACTTGCACAGTAACTTCCAACACATGCCTGGTTGCCCCCTCATTCTTCACTTGCACAGTGCTCCCAGCCTCACTGTGCATCACCTCCAGATAACATTCTGTAACTTCCAACACATGCCTGGTTGCCCCCTCATTCTTCACTTGCACAGTACTTCCAGCCTCACTGTGCATCACCTCCAGATAACGTTCTGTAACTTCCAACACATGCCTGGTTACCCCCTAATTCTTCACTTGCACAGTACCTCCAGCTACACTGTGCATCACCTCCAGATAATATTCTGTAACTTCCAACACATGCCTGGTTACCCCATCATTCTTCACTTGCACAGTACTTCCAGCCTCACTGTGCATCACCTCCAGATAACATTCTGTAACTTCCAACACATGCATGGGTGCCCCCTCATTCTTCACTTGCACAGTACTTCCAGCCTCACTGTGCATCACCTCCAGATAGTGTTCTGTAACTTCCAACACATGCCTGGACGCCCCCTCATTCTTCACTTGCACAGTACTTCCAGCCTCACTGTGCATCACCTCCAGATAACATTCTGTAACTTCCAACAGATGCGTGGACGCCCCCTCATTCTTCACTTGCACAGTACTTCCAGCCTCACTGTGCATCACCTCCAGATAACATTCTGTAACTTCCAACACATGCCTGGTTGCCCCCTCATTCTTCACTTGCACAGTAACTTCCAACACATTCCTGGTTACCCCATCATTCTTCACTTGCACAGTACTTCCAGCCTCACTGTGCATCACCCCCAGATAACATTCTGTAACTTCCAACACATGACTGGTTGCCCCCTCATTCTTCACTTTCACAGTACTTCCAGCCTCACTGTGCATCACCTCCAGATAACATTCTGTAACTTCCAACACATGCCTGGTTGCCATCTCATTCTTCACTTGCAGAGTACTTCCAGCTACACGGTGCATCACCTCCTGATAGCGTTCTGTAACTTCCAACACATGCCTGGTTACCACCTCATTTTTCACTTGCACAGTAACTTCCAACACATGCCTGGTTACCCCCTCATTCTTCACTTTCACAGTACTTCCAGCCTCACGGTGCATCACTTCCATATAACATTCTGTAACTTCCAACACATGCCTGGTTGCCCCCTCATTCTTCACTTACACAGTAACTTCCAACACATGCCTGGTTACCCCCTCATTCTTCACTTTCACAGTACTTCCAGCCTCACTGTGCATTACCTCCAGATAGCGTTCTGTAACTTCCAACACATGCCTGGTTGCCCCCTCATTTTTCACTTGCACAGTACTTCCAGCCTCACTGTGCATCACCTCCAGATAACATTCTGTAACTTCCAACACATGCCTGGACGCCCCCTCATTCTTCACTTGGACAGTACTTCCAGCTACACTGTGCATCACCTCCAGATAACATTCTGTAACTTCCAACACATGCCTGGTTACCCCCTCATTCTTCACTTGCACAGAACTTCCAGCCTCACTGTGCATCACCTCCAGATAACATTCTGTAACTTCCAACACATACCTGGTTGCCCCCACATTTTTCACTTGCACAGTACTTCCAGCCTCACTGTGCATCACCTCCAGATAACATTCTGTAACTTCCAACACATGCCTGGTTGCCCCCTAATTCTTCACTTGCACAGTAACTTCCAACACATGCCTGGTTGGACCCTCATTCTTCACTTGCACAGTACTTCCAGCCTCACGGTGCATCACCTCCAGATAACATTCTCTAACTTCCAATACATGCCTGGTTGCCCCCTCATTCTTCACTTGCACAGTACTCCCAGCCTCACTGTGCATCACCTCCAGATAACGTTCTGTAACTTCCAACACATGCCTGGTTGCCCCCTCATTCTTCACTTGCACAGTACTCCAAGCCTCACTGTGCAACACCTCCAGATAACGTTCTGTAACTTCCAACACATGCCTGGTTACCCCCTCATTCTTCACTTGCACAGTACTTCCAGCCTCACTGTGCATCACCTCCAGATAACGTTCTGTAACTTCCAACACATGCCTTGTTGCCCCCTCATTCTTCACTTGCACAGTACTTCCAGCCACACTGTGCATCACCTCCAGATAGCGTTCTGTAACTTCCAACACATGCCTGGTTGCCCCCTCATTCTTCATTTGCACAGTACTTCCAGCTACACTGTGCATCACCTCCAGATAACATTCTGTAACTTCCAACACATGCCTGGTTGCCCCCTCATTCTTCACTTGCACAGAACTTCCAGCCTCACTGTGCATCACCTCCAGATAACATTTTGTAACTTCCAACACATGCCTGGTTGCCCCCTCATTTTTCACTTGCACAGTAACTTCCAACACATGCCTGGTTACCCCCTCATTCTTCACTTTCACAGTACTTCCAGCCTCACGGTGCATCACCCCCAGATAACATTCTGTAACTTCCAACACATACCTGGTTGCCCCCTCATTCTTAACTTGCACAGTAACTTCCAACACATGCCTGGTTACCCCCTCATTTTCACTTTCACAGTACTTCCAGCCTCACTGTGCATCACCTCCAGATAACATTCTGTAACTTCCAACACATGCCTGGTTGCCCCCTCATTCTTCACTTGCACAGCAACTTCCAATACATGCCTGGTTACCCCCTCATTCTTCACTTTCACAGTACTTCCAGCCTCACTGTGCATCACCTCCAGATAGCGTTCTGTAACTTCCAACACATGCCTGGTTGCCCCCTCATTCTTCACTTGCACAGTACTTCCAGCCTCACTGTGCATCACCTCCAGATAACATTCTGTAACTTCCAACACATGCCTGGTTGCCCCCTCATTCTTCACTTGCACAGTACTTCCAGCCTCACTGTGCATCACCTCCAGAGAACATTCTGTAACTTCCAACACATGCCTGGACGCCCCCTCATTCTTCACTTGCACAGTACTTCCAGCTATACTGTGCATCACCTCCAGATAGCATTCTGTAACTTCCAACACATTCCTGGTTACCCCCTCATTCTTCACTTGCACAGTACTTCCAGCCTCATGGTGCATCACCCCCAGATAACATTCTGTAACTTCCAACACATGCCTGGTTGCCCCCTCATTCTTCACTTTCACAGTACTTCCAGCCTCGCTGTGCATCACCTCCAGATAACATTCTGTAACTTCCAACACATGCCTGGTTGCCCTCTCATTCTTCACTTGCACAGTAACTTCCAACACATGCCTGGTTGCCCCCTCATTCTTCACTTGCACAGTACTTCCAGCTACACTGTGCATCACCTCCACATAGCGTTCTGTAACTTCCAACACATGCCTGGTTACCCCCTCATTTTTCACTTGCACAGTAACTTCCAACACATGCCTGGTTACCCCCTCATTCTTCACTTTCACAGTACTTCCAGCCTCACGGTGCATCACCCCCAGATAACATTCTGTAACTTCCAACACATGCCTGGTTTCCCCCTCATTCTTAACTTGCACAGTAACTTCCAACACATGCCTGGTTACCCCCTCATTTTTCACTTTCACAGTACTTCCAGCCTCACTGTGCATCACCTCCAGATAACATTCTGTAACTTCCA
This sequence comes from Ambystoma mexicanum, assembly GCF_040938575.1. NCBI lineage: Eukaryota > Metazoa > Chordata > Amphibia > Caudata > Ambystomatidae > Ambystoma > Ambystoma mexicanum. The sequence continues at coordinate 29,127,955 of NC_090923.1, read as the reverse complement.
ACACATGCCTGGTTGCCCCCTCATTCTTCACTTACACAGTAACTTCCAACACATGCCTGGTTACCCCCTCATTCTTCACTTTCACAGTACTTCCAGCCTCACTGTGCATCACCTCCAGATAACATTCTGTAACTTCCAACACATGCCTGGTTGCCCCCTCATTTTTCACTTGCACAGTACTTCCAGCCTCACTGTGCATCACCTCCAGATAACATTCTGTAACTTCCAACACATGCCTGGACGCCCCCTCATTCTTCACTTGCACAGTACTTCCAGCTACACTGTGCATCACCTCCAGATAACATTCTGTAACTTCCAACACATGCCTGGTTACCCCCTCATTCTTCACTTGCACAGAACTTCCAGCCTCACTGTGCATCACCTCCAGATAACATTCTGTAACTTCCAACACATGCCTGGACGCCCCCTCATTCTTCACTTGCACAGTACTTCCAGCTACACTGTGCATCACCTCCAGATAACATTCTGTAACTTCCAACACATGCCTGGTTACCCCCTCATTCTTCACTTGCACAGAACTTCCAGCCTCACTGTGCATCACCTCCAGATAACATTCTGTAACTTCCAACACATGCCTGGTTGCCCCCTCATTTTTCACTTGCACAGTAACTTCCAACACATGCCTGGTTACCCCCTCATTCTTCACTTTCACAGTACTTCCAGCCTCATGGTGCATCACCCCCAGATAACATTCTGTAACTTCCAACACATGCCTGGTTGCCCCCTCATTCTTAACTTGCACAGTAACTTCCAACACATGCCTGGTTACCCCCTCATTTTTCACTTTCACAGTACTTCCAGCCTCACTGTGCATCACCTCCAGATAACATTCTGTAACTTCCAACACATGCCTGGATGCCCCCTCATTCTTCACTTGCACAGTACTTCCAGCTACACTGTGCATCACCTCCAGATAACATTCTGTAACTTCCAACACATGCCTGGTTGCCCCCTCATTTTTCACTTGCACAGTACTTCCAGCCTCACTGTGCATCACCTCCAGATAACATTCTGTAACTTCCAACACATGCCTGGACGCCCCCTCATTCTTCACTTGCACAGTACTTCCAGCTACACTGTGCATCACCTCCAGATAACATTCTGTAACTTCCAACACATGCCTGGTTACCCCCTCATTCTTCACTTGCACAGAACTTCCAGCCTCACTGTGCATCACCTCCAGATAACGTTCTGTAACTTCCAAAACATGCCTGGTTGCCCCCTCATTCTTCACTTGCACCGTACTTCCAGTCTCACTGTGCATCACCTCCAGATAACGTTCTGTAACTTCCAACACATGCCTGGTTACCCCCTCATTCATCACTTGCACAGTACTTCCAGCCTCACTGTGCATCACCTCCAGATAGCGTTCTGTAACTTCCAACACATGCCTGGTTACCCCCTCATTCCTCACTTGCACAGTACTTCCAGCCTCACTGTGCATCACCTCCAGATAGCGTTCTGTAACTTCCAACACATGCCTGGTTACCCCCTCACTCCTCACTTGCACAGTACTTCCAGCTACACTATGCATCACCTCCAGATAACGTTCTGTAACTTCCAACACATGCCTGGTTGCCCCCTCATTCTTCACTTGCACAGTACTTCCAGCTACACTATGCATCACCTCCAGATAACGTTCTGTAACTTCCAACACATGCCTGGTTACCGCCTCACTCTTCACTTGCACAGTACTTCCAGCTACACTGTGCATCACCTCCAGATAACGTTCTGTAACTTCCAAAACATGCCTGGTTGCCCCCTCATTCTTCACTTGCACAGTACTTCCAGCCTCACTGTGCATCACCTCCAGATAACATTCTGTAACTTCCAACACATGCCTGGTTGCCCCCTCATTCTTCACTTGCACAGTACTTCCAGCCTCACTGTGCATCACCTCCAGATAGTGTTCTGTAACTTCCAACACATGCCTGGTTGCCAGCTCATTCTTCACTTGCACAGTACTTCCAGCTACACTGTGCATCACCTCCAGATAACATTCTGTAACTTCCAACACATGCCTCGTTGCCCCCTCATTTTTCACTTGCACAGTACTTCCAGCCTCACTGTGCATCACATCCAGATAACATTCTGTAACTTCCAACACATGCCTGGTTGCCCCCTCATTCTTCACTTGCACAGAACTTCCAGCCTCACTGTGCATCACCTCCAGATAACATTCTGTAACTTCCAACACATGCCTGGTTGCCCCCTCATTTTTCACTTGCACAGTAACTTCCAACACATGGCTGGTTACCCCCTCATTCTTAACTTGCACAGTAACTTCCAACACATGCCTGGTTACCCCCTCATTTTTCACTTTCAAAGTACTTCCAGCCTCATGGTGCATCACCCCCAGATAACATTCTGTAACTTCCAACACATGCCTGGTTGCCCCCTCATTCTTAACTTGCACAGTAACTTCCAACACATGCCTGGTTACCCCCTCATTTTTCACTTTCACAGTACTTCCAGCCTCAATGTGCATCACCTCCAGATAACATTCTGTAACTTCCAACACATGCCTGGATGCCCCCTCATTCTTCACTTGCACAGTACTTCCAGCTACACTGTGCATCACCTCCAGATAACATTCTGTAACTTCCAACACATGCCTGGTTGCCCCCTCATTTTTCACTTGCACAGTACTTCCAGCCTCACTGTGCATCACCTCCAGATAACATTCTGTAACTTCCAACACATGCCTGGACGCCCCCTCATTCTTCACTTGCACAGTACTTCCAGCTACACTGTGCATCACCTCCAGATAACATTCTGTAACTTCCAACACATGCCTGGTTACCCCCTCATTCTTCACTTGCACAGTACTTCCAGCCTCACTGTGCATCACCTCCAGATAGCGTTCTGTAACTTCCAACACATCCCTGGTTACCCCCTCATTCCTCACTTGCACAGTACTTCCAGCCTCACTGTGCATCACCTCCAGATAGCGTTCTGTAACTTCCAACACATGCCTGGTTACCCCCTCATTCCTCACTTGCACAGTGCTTCCAGCTACACTATGCATCACCTCCAGATAACGCTCTGTAACTTCCAACACATGCCTGGTTGCCCCCTCATTCTTCACTTGCACAGTACTTCCAGCTACACTATGCATCACCTCCAGATAACGTTCTGTAACTTCCAACACATGCCTGGTTACCGCCTCACTCTTCACTTGCACAGTACTTCCAGCTACACTGTGCATCACCTCCAGATAACGTTCTGTAACTTCCAAAACATGCCTGGTTGCCCCATCATTCTTCACTTGCACAGTACTTCCAGCCTCACTGTGCATCACCTCCAGATAACATTCTGTAACTTCCAACACATGCCTGGTTGCCCCCTCATTCTTCACTTGCACAGTACTTCCAGCCTCACTGTGCATCACCTCCAGATAGTGTTCTGTAACTTCCAACACATGCCTGGTTGCCAGCTCATTCTTCACTTGCACAGTACTTCCAGCTACACTGTGCATCACCTCCAGATAACATTCTGTAACTTCCAACACATGCCTCGTTGCCCCCTCATTTTTCACTTGCACAGTACTTCCAGCCTCACTGTGCATCACATCCAGATAACATTCTGTAACTTCCAACACATGCCTGGTTGCCCCCTCATTCTTCACTTGCACAGAACTTCCAGCCTCACTGTGCATCCCCTCCAGATAACATTCTGTAACTTCCAACACATGCCTGGTTGCCCCCTCATTTTTCACTTGCACAGTAACTTCCAACACATGCCTGGTTACCCCCTCATTCTTCACTTTCACAGTACTTCCAGCCTCATGGTGCATCACCCCCAGATAACATTCTGTAACTTCCAACACATGCCTGGTTGCCCCCTCATTCTTAACTTGCACAGTAACTTCCAACACATGCCTGGTTACCCCCTCATTTTTCACTTTCACAGTACTTCCAGCCTCACTGTGCATCACCTCCAGATAACATTCTGTAACTTCCAACACATGCCTGGATGCCCCCTCATTCTTCACTTGCACAGTACTTCCAGCTACACTGTGCATCACCTCCAGATAACATTCTGTAACTTCCAACACATGCCTGGTTGCCCCCTCATTTTTCACTTGCACAGTACTTCCAGCCTCACTGTGCATCACCTCCAGATAACATTCTGTAACTTCCAACACATGCCTGGACGCCCCCTCATTCTTCACTTGCACAGTACTTCCAGCTACACTGTGCATCACCTCCAGATAACGTTCTGTAACTTCCAACACATGCCTGGTTACCCCCTCATTCTTCACTTGCACAGAACTTCCAGCCTCACTGTGCATCACCTCCAGATAACGTTCTGTAACTTCCAACGCATGCCTGGTTGCTCCCTCATTTTTCACTTGCACAGTACTCCCAGCCTCACTGTGCATCACCTCCAGATAACGTTCTGTAACTTCTAACGCATGCCTGGTTGCCCCCTCATTCTTCACTTGCACAGTACTTCCAGCCACACTGTGCATCACCTCCAGATAGCGTTCTGTAACTTCCAACGCATGCCTGGTTGCCCCCTCATTCTTCACTTGCACAGTACTTCCAGCCTCACTGTGCATCACCTCCAGATAGCGTTCTGTAACTTCCAACACATGCCTGGTTGCCCCCTCATTTTTCACTTGCACAGTACTTCCAGCCTCACTGTGCATCACCTCCAGATAACATTCTGTAATTTCCAACACATGCCTGGTTGCCACCTCATTCTTCACTTGCACAGTAACTTCCAACACATGCCTGGTTGCCCCCTCATTCTTCACTTGCACAGTGCTCCCAGCCTCACTGTGCATCACCTCCAGATAACATTCTGTAACTTCCAACACATGCCTGGTTGCCCCCTCATTCTTCACTTGCACAGTACTTCCAGCCTCACTGTGCATCACCTCCAGATAACGTTCTGTAACTTCCAACACATGCCTGGTTACCCCCTAATTCTTCACTTGCACAGTACCTCCAGCTACACTGTGCATCACCTCCAGATAATATTCTGTAACTTCCAACACATGCCTGGTTACCCCATCATTCTTCACTTGCACAGTACTTCCAGCCTCACTGTGCATCACCTCCAGATAGTGTTCTGTAACTTCCAACACATGCCTGGACGCCCCCTCATTCTTCACTTGCACAGTACTTCCAGCCTCACTGTGCATCACCTCCAGATAACATTCTGTAACTTCCAACACATGCGTGGACGCCCCCTCATTCTTCACTTGCACAGTACTTCCAGCCTCACTGTGCATCACCTCCAGATAACATTCTGTAACTTCCAACACATGCCTGGTTGCCCCCTCATTCTTCACTTGCACAGTAACTTCCAACACATTCCTGGTTACCCCATCATTCTTCACTTGCACAGTACTTCCAGCCTCACTGTGCATCACCCCCAGATAACATTCTGTAACTTCCAACACATGACTGGTTGCCCCCTCATTCTTCACTTTCACAGTACTTCCAGCCTCACTGTGCATCACCTCCAGATAACATTCTGTAACTTCCAACACATGCCTGGTTGCCATCTCATTCTTCACTTGCAGAGTACTTCCAGCTACACGGTGCATCACCTCCAGATAGCGTTCTGTAACTTCCAACACATGCCTGGTTACCACCTCATTTTTCACTTGCACAGTAACTTCCAACACATGCCTGGTTACCCCCTCATTCTTCACTTTCACAGTACTTCCAGCCTCACGGTGCATCACTTCCATATAACATTCTGTAACTTCCAACACATGCCTGGTTGCCCCCTCATTCTTCACTTACACAGTAACTTCCAACACATGCCTGGTTACCCCCTCATTCTTCACTTTCACAGTACTTCCAGCCTCACTGTGCATTACCTCCAGATAGCGTTCTGTAACTTCCAACACATGCCTGGTTGCCCCCTCATTTTTCACTTGCACAGTACTTCCAGCCTCACTGTGCATCACCTCCAGATAACATTCTGTAACTTCCAACACATGCCTGGACGCCCCCTCATTCTTCACTTGGACAGTACTTCCAGCTACACTGTGCATCACCTCCAGATAACATTCTGTAACTTCCAACACATGCCTGGTTACCCCCTCATTCTTCACTTGCACAGAACTTCCAGCCTCACTGTGCATCACCTCCAGATAACATTCTGTAACTTCCAACACATACCTGGTTGCCCCCACATTTTTCACTTGCACAGTACTTCCAGCCTCACTGTGCATCACCTCCAGATAACATTCTGTAACTTCCAACACATGCCTGGTTGCCCCCTCATTCTTCACTTGCACAGTAACTTCCAACACATGCCTGGTTGGACCCTCATTCTTCACTTGCACAGTACTTCCAGCCTCACAGTGCATCACCTCCAGATAACATTCTCTAACTTCCAATACATGCCTGGTTGCCCCCTCATTCTTCACTTGCACAGTACTCCCAGCCTCAATGTGCATCACCTCCAGATAACGTTCTGTAACTTCCAACACATGCCTGGTTGCCCCCTCATTCTTCACTTGCACAGTACTCCAAGCCTCACTGTGCAACACCTCCAGATAACGTTCTGTAACTTCCAACACATGCCTGGTTACCCCCTCATTCTTCACTTGCACAGTACTTCCAGCCTCACTGTGCATCACCTCCAGATAACGTTCTGTAACTTCCAACACATGCCTTGTTGCCCCCTCATTCTTCACTTGCACAGTACTTCCAGCCACACTGTGCATCACCTCCAGATAGCGTTCTGTAACTTCCAACACATGCCTGGTTGCCCCCTCATTCTTCATTTGCACAGTACTTCCAGCTACACTGTGCATCACCTCCAGATAACATTCTGTAACTTCCAACACATGCCTGGTTGCCCCCTCATTCTTCACTTGCACAGAACTTCCAGCCTCACTGTGCATCACCTCCAGATAACATTTTGTAACTTCCAACACATGCCTGGTTGCCCCCTCATTTTTCACTTGCACAGTAACTTCCAACACATGCCTGGTTACCCCCTCATTCTTCACTTTCACAGTACTTCCAGCCTCACGGTGCATCACCCCCAGATAACATTCTGTAACTTCCAACACATACCTGGTTGCCCCCTCATTCTTAACTTGCACAGTAACTTCCAACACATGCCTGGTTACCCCCTCATTTTCACTTTCACAGTACTTCCAGCCTCACTGTGCATCACCTCCAGATAACATTCTGTAACTTCCAACACATGCCTGGTTGCCCCCTCATTCTTCACTTGCACAGCAACTTCCAATACATGCCTGGTTACCCCCTCATTCTTCACTTTCACAGTACTTCCAGCCTCACTGTGCATCACCTCCAGATAGCGTTCTGTAACTTCCAACACATGCCTGGTTGCCCCCTCATTCTTCACTTGCACAGTA